>NC_056728.1:402622909-402750409 GCF_019279795.1 Protopterus annectens
GAGGTATCAAATAATAAACAACATAAACTCACCTTCATCACTGCCGGTAGCACTCCCTAGAGTCCATCTTGCAAGACTATCTGCACTGCAAGTAGCAAACGGCATGGTTGTATCCACAATGAAAATATTTTGAGTCTTGTCTACCTAGACCTAACAAAAAACTGTGGACAAATCTCAAGCAATTCATCATGTCAGCCACCAAACAGCTGTACAGATTTTATGGGATGCAATGTGAATGCAACTCAGTCTAAAATGTTTAGGAAACCTGTAATCTCAAATCCTAGCTGACCAGTGCACAATCATGTTTTATTGCTATTGGTTTGCCCATGCTAGCATTCCCCTTTCATAAGAGAGAGCTTTCATGCACAGCTGAAAGGAAGGCAGAATATTTTAATTACATACACCACACATACCATAGCTGTCCAGGTACTTCAACAGTGGTAATGTATGTCAACATCATATGTGGGAAGACATATTCCTGTGGCAAAACTTCCTCCTGGATTAAGTGCCCTATAGCAAATAATTGTAACAAATGTGATTTAATGTACTCCTTTACAGTATTATGTACAGGCACAGCATCCTGCATGCTTACTTCCACAATTTCTACTCTTCCACTTCTTTCCACATTCCCTTGTGAGCATCCAAAACCCCTAGGTAAGTTCAGATACTTATACTGCTACAGTATAAATGTCAAGACTGTATAGCAACTTTCCACAGGTTGCAGAACTACATCTCTGATCTATTTTAAGCAGTTATTTTGTAAAGAAATGTTTTTATTTTCTATTTTTAAAAACATTTTAAAGGCAGAATGGCTCTCTAAAGCACATGCCTCTGTCATAGCTCACAACTTCTCTCTTCTTCACACTGAGCCCACCAGCACCAATCGCCTCCTACTGGTATGGAAGCACTCTGCAATTAAGCTACCACACATTTCACATTTCAGCAGCAATCCTGCATCTTTAAAACATTCTTACATACAATCTCTTACCAGCTTTCATCTATTTCTGTCCATAAATAGATATCTCTTGCAAGATGCTGTAACTGATTTGGACCTATATCTGTGGCATGATGAAGTATATTAAGCTGCAGTGTTTTGGAACTAACCCTGCAAATTCAGTGGAGGCAACCCCCCTACCTTATGCACTATCTCCTTAGATTGCCAGTAGAAACCTTGTATTTTGGGGAAACAGAAAGCAAACGATGACTATATTAGTTTAATACTTTGACATGTCTTCCTTGCACTTTATAATAATGATTTCAACTTTTAATACCTCTTTTTCCATTCAATATTAGCCTTCCTATGACCCTTCTCTGCAGTATTCACCTTTTTTACTGATTGTTTCTCAGCAGATCTAGGTCATGATGGTTAGTATCCACTTCACTTACCATTGCAACACTCATGCTCACTACACTCCCCTACCTTATCCACATTTCCCACCTTCTCCCTTGTACTCTACTTATATACTACCTCTACCCTCCCCCACCCATCTCTAACAATTACCTCATATCCTATACAGGAAACTAGCAGCACCTCTTTCATATAAGATCATAGGACAATACTAGAGTAATGACCCTAAAGGACCTTTTTAAGCCTAGCTACGTTTCCCAGAAATATTAGAGAGCTATTGGTTCCTTAGATTTTGTCAGGGGTATATAAACTTATGCATGAGTGATTTTCAAGCTTCCTCTCTCTAACAGAGACATAGGTGCCAGATTTGGGGTAAATTTAAGATTTTCCCATGCAACGACAACCTATTTATACCTTCCCCAGCACCACATATAGTGAATACTGAGCCATCTTATACTTTTCTTAAATCTCCTCCACCCTCATGCTCTCTCCTTCTCTCTTTCTTCCTGCTTTATTAACCCATCCCTTCCTTTCTGAATAATTGAACTAACATTGTTGCAGCCCTTCTTACTGCCCATCCTTTTTTCTCCATCACACTACCCCACCAATGTCTATCCAGTTTCAAAACTCTATATTTAGCACATCCAACATTCATCTACATCTGCTTTTCTACTGTATATATCATTACTTCTCTCCAAATATTTACTATACCTCATCCTTAATCTGTGTCACTGTAATCCATGAATATCACTTTACCTTTGCTTCCAATACCATTCTATTTTGTCACTTTAGTACTACCTACTTACAACCACTATCCACAGTCCTATATGTTCACCACTGCTTCCCTATAAGCAACCTATTCTGGCAGTCTTTGATCCATATTTTGACCCTATTATATCCCTATCCCTTTTACTATTCCTCCTTATACTGACAGTGATCCAGTTATCCAACCCTATTCTATCCCTATTCCTCCTTATCCTGTCAGTCTTTCCTCACTGTTCCATTTCTATTCCTCTGCATCACCCTGAATTACTTACCATCTACACACACACACACACACACACACACACACACACACACACACACACACACACACACACACACACACACACACATCTCTAATTCTACCACTGTATTTATACTGTCTATTACTCCTTATAAACAGCACTCCTACTTTCATATTTTATAACTTGCTCATTACCCATCTGCTCTATAAAAGCTATTATGCAGTAATCCTTTTTTTTTAAACACCTTTATTGAATTTTCGCAGTAATCCTTATTCAAACCTGTCACCGTGCCCAGTACCTGGTATGCACTACTGTCATATACAATGTTTCGGACATCATGTATTGTTCATAGTTCTCCTCATAGCATGTGCTCATTCCTTCTACATATTTCCTCAGACCTCTCGCCAATCATACTGACTTTTTCACACATATATTTCCATGTCTGTGTAACACCTCCTAGATTCACCTCTTTAAGTACTCCAGTGCAGGACTCTCACCTCTACAAAGTAAGTTTTTCATTAAAGCAAAATTAAAACAGAAAGGCTGTTCCCCTATAGGTTCTCATTAATCCAACTCCAGCTCTTTGCAGGCATTCACCCCAACTTAGGACCACCCAAACTAACCAAATATTACGCTATCCCCTTCCCATCTCCACTTCTCATCCCACATAATATATGTCCTACCCATTCAGAGCTCAAGTTTCTCCATATTAATATCAGAAGCATTACTAACAAAATAACTGAACTACATGCATGGGTAACCATTCACTCACTAACAATCTTTCCATATCTGAAAACTAGCTGAAGCCAGACATACCCCCTCCCTCAACAGCATCTGTAGACACAATCATATAGAAAAGAAAGGAGAGAGCAGTGCCATACTGTTCTACAGTACCTGCAAACTCCCTCTCTACATCCTCACAATCCACTCATACCTCTCAACCACCTAGTACAACGAATCTGGACAAAACCTAAAATAGTGTGGATACAAAAGCCCAAAAATAGGGACAGATTTTAGAAATTTAGAAAGTTGCTAGAATAATAGGATTTATGTTATTATGCATTTTCTGAAGGATATGAAGTCTGGGACTTAAATGCGTGTCATTATCTAATGACTTCAATTGTCAGTGATTTACCAGAAAACCACAACTTTTATGGAGACCAGATTAAGAATATGAGGCAGAAATCTAGACATTCTGCAAATATCTGTACCGTTGAGAGGTATGAATCCATCAGCTTTCAGGAATACTGAAATCCTCATTTCCCTTCTTAAACTAAAGACACAGAACAATGCATGGATCATTTCTTTATACATCCAACCAGGTGACAGCATCTCAACAATGGGAGATATTCTTTCCTGGGTAACATGTAGCATCCTGTATAAAACAATTATTCTTGGGCAAACAAACATAGATTGGCTGTCCCTCAGTAATGACTTCCCTACCACAAAAAACAAATCCAAATCTATACAAAAAATAGCACTTTGTTGAAGCATGTAATCTAACCAACTTTAATCCCAAAATATTCATATCCACACTAAAAGTAATCAATTGGAATCTATTCAGAGCCCTACATTTAGATTATATTGCCTTTCTGTTTAATACAACTTTCCTTGATGTACCAAATATTCAAACTCCAGTTAAATGAAAAAAGTCAAATATAAAACTGCTCCTTGGTTGAGCTTTGACACCAAAATACTCATGCATAAAAGGGATAAGGCCTGGAAAATCTGGGAACATAATCAAACTCTGCAAGAACATCTAAACTTTAGACCTCTGTAATTTTACCAAAAAAATTACAAATGTATGCTCACAAAGCATTCACCATAAAACTTCAAAAGTGTTCTAGGGCACCATCAAAAAATTCTTAACCTTTAGTAGATGTTAACTACTCAACATATGTCTTACTATGGATGTAGACAATACTGCCACTCTATTCAACCCCCACTTTATAAATACCATAATTCCATTACAATAACAACAGCAATGCACAACAAAACACTTTTCAGTCCATCAGAAATTCCAGTGTTTTCTTCCTTAGCTGTATTCCTCATATATATATACCATAAAGAAGTACATCTTCAAACTTAACCTACCACATTAGCTATTGAAAACTTACAACTATCACAAATTGCTGCTGATGCCATAGCTTATCCAGTCTATATTCTTAGAAATAGATCTATCCAAGAATCTTATGTCCCCTCTTTCAAGAACAGGACCAGATCCAGCACAAGGTGACCTAGTCAGCTGCCTAAGGCCTGGTGCTGGCTGAGAGGGCAGAACCATAAATTATTCAAACATACCAACTACTAACATGAAATACTTGTTTCACTGCTTAGAAACTTATTGCATTGAACTTCATCTTACTTACTCAATGGCTGAATTTTGAGTCGAAGAGCAAGACTTCCCAAAACTCAAATCAGAAGCATGGTGTTTTTGTGGTAGATGTCTTGTATACCACAGTGGTCTCTTTTTAAAAAAGACATCTTGGTCTTTTTTTTGTCTGAATACCAGTATCTTTTGCTGAATAGCATGCAGAGGCGGAACATTTCTTGAAATCGTTGCATTGACTGAATAGTAGCATGCAGGTAGAAGGAGAGAGAAGGTGTGCATGTGTGTGTGTGTGTGTGTGTGTGTGTGTGTGTGTGTGTGTGTGTGTGTGTGTGTGTGTGTATGTAATATCCCTGTCTAATTCAATGACTTGGCAGAGCAAACCCTGCACATTAAGCGCAGGTAGCAGTACACATAATCCTCCACACCAACTACCAGCCTGCGTATCTCCAGTTTTGAAGATCATCTCTGTTTTTGCCTCATATGCATGTCCTTTCCTTGAGCAAGTCCCTTAACCAGACAGACTGGTAGGGCAACTGGAAATTTGGGCTAGGCTCTTTAATGGTTCCCTAGACTGCCAACCGGTGTACAGAAAGATAATTTATTGTAGTAAACAGGAGAATTATCATATAAGCCATGTTATTTTGATGTTTTCTTTAGTTTACTTCTGTTGAATATAGATATTGTGCTAATATTTATCTATTAGTAAACTTAACAGCATGAAATCTTTTAACTCTGAATACATTTTTAATTTAGCATGTTTTCTGCAGGCACATGGATATGGACTGCAATGTATTTGGGATGCAGCAGTTTGTATAGCACTTAGTACAGGTGAGTAAGGCTATGAGCTGTTAAAGAGCTGATTTCTGTAGTATAAGGTTTTCCTCCCTCAGTTTTCATATGCCTTCTTTGTGATTCTGACCAAGTGACTTCACCAGACATACTTTTGGGATGATCTGGAAATGGGATACTTGTGTCAGGTGGGCTGTCCAAAGTTGTTAGCAAATGTATTACACATTTGTCTTTTGAATTCCTGCTCCCTTTACATATCCAATAATTAGAGCTTCACTATATGCTATTGATTTTGAATCCCATCATGTCTCTTGTAGTCAATGGTTTGCCAGATGCATTTTCAATAAATATAAATTTCTAGGGAAGAGAAGTTTACTGTTACTGTTACTCA
The DNA here is from genome assembly GCF_019279795.1 of Protopterus annectens. Taxonomy (NCBI): domain Eukaryota; kingdom Metazoa; phylum Chordata; order Ceratodontiformes; family Protopteridae; genus Protopterus; species Protopterus annectens. Next base: position 402,628,777 of record NC_056728.1, read on the forward strand.
TGCTAAAATCTGTTTTCAGTGTGAAACTATTTTATTTTGTTTAGAAATGTCTGTCAGTATTTTTTGCTGGAAAATATGTCATAAATGTTTTAAATTAAATACAAATCTGTGATTATTGCAAAACTAGGCCAGATTTGACCATGTTCCTGACCTATTCTGGAATAAATCTTATATCATGCCATTTCACAAAGGAGGCAACATCACTGAACTCTCCAACTACAGGTCCTTAGCCATACTTTCCCCCTCATCTAAATTCCTTGAGAAGTGCATATAAAGTCAACTACTTAAACACACCATTAAAATCTGTTCTCTCCTATCCCGCGTGTTTTTAGACCAAACCACATCACTAACACAGCATTCATAACTTCATAAAACACCATCAATTAAAAATGCAACATAAACAATATTGTATCTGCAGTATTCATAGACTTATCAAAATCTTCTGATACAGCTACCCATGATAACCTAGTGTTTATCCCAGCATCTTTAGACCTATCCCATCTTCTCTTTGTCCCAAAGCTAGATGCCAGACAGAACACAAGCTACTAAATGGCAGAAAGAGTACTTCACCTTCTTACCAGTATCTGTTAACATACCCAAATGATCTATACTTGTTACCCTCTTTTTCAACATATGTATAAACAATTTGCACACCACTGTTTAATATGCCAACCTAATCAAATATATTGATGATTCTGTTCTTTTGTGCTCAGACTGGAATCGTATATAGCTTCGATAATTCACTCAGGATTCCTTCATCTCCATCAAAACATGTCTAGGTAAATCTGACTTCATCCAGAATCCAAAGAAGGAAAAATCAATCATTTTCACACCTAAGTCCATAACTGTTGACAGCAACTTGAAATTTGACTTACATATTCAACAATCTATTAAATAAACATGAGTTAACCATTATCTCAGTCAAAATATAGGACAATGCTCACCTTCTCCTTCTTCTTCCCACACTCCTGTATGTCTCACCAATTTTCACCAACATTCATGCCACACAGCACAGCAAACATGAGCAGTGTTGCAACAAAATAGCCAAATTTCACTTGCAGTAAAGTTTATTCTTCTCATCACCACATTGTCCTTAAACACTTCAACTAGTTAGAGCTACCCCACTACCTCACTCCTTCTCTCAACCACATTGTAGTGCATCATCCTGAAAGGTACCCTGCCCTTAGCAGTTTGCTACAAAGGTTTACCCTCAACTGGCAACTCCATTCTAGTGATTAACATCTCCTCATGGTTCAAATGTCCAGTAAAATCACTACAGATGCCATGTATTCTAACCAGTATCCAAGGCTTGGAACCCATCCCATTCCCTATTAGACTCACTGAAGATCCACACACCTTCCAAACTGAAACTGGAGCAGTGCCTCCTTAACTGCTGGCTATGCCTCTGTCACACTCCAGGATAATATTAACAAGTAGTACTACAACCGTAACAAGTGCTGTCATTAATATTCTGTTGAACCAACTCAGTACTGAAACTGTAGCATTGTTTAAACACTGCAACTATATACTATTCCTAATATGTATTAAGTGTATTCAAGAGCATTTTTTATTACTATGTCTTACTATTATGTACAAATATATAATCCCTGTGATTCATTAAGCTCCATGCAAGAATAGTGTTATTCTTGCACGGAGCATTCTGTGGCCATCTAAGACAGCAGTGCATCCTGCATATTCATGTGGGCAATAAAAAGAAAGTGGTGGAACCAACAAACCCAAAAAGTAAGTAATGTAGAATAAAAAGGCGTAATGGCTGGAGAGTAAAAACACACTTTTATTACCAATAACGTAACGAATTAGGTAAGCGCTTTCGAGGTTGCCCTCTTCTTCAGACCTTAATAAAAATCTTTTACAAACTAGCAGTTTAAATACAAGTAACAGCCAATAAAAATGCACAATAAAATTTAATGTGGCAAACCTCTTTTTCTTGAGAGGTTTTAAAGAAACAGCACTGTTCAAGCCAGGTGGAACATAAGCCTTGAAAGTAATAATACATCAGTGTATTCAGTTTCATTGTGTAAATCTCCTTCTCTTAAGCTCTCATTAATTTTTTTAGAAATAAAAACTTAAAATTATGGTAAATACCACAATCAGATACATGTTTTGCCAGTGCATTTGTTAATTTATTATTACGTATGTCATTTAAATGTTCCATGACCATCTCCTTCAACATACGATTCGTTTTTGCCTATATAAAATGTACTAAATAAATTACACTTGGCCAAATATATTATGTTCTTAGTGCAACAGTCTGCACAGAAAGAAAATTCTATTGATTTTGAGGATACCGGATGCATAACCATACAGGCTGACCATATATTACAGCAAATCTTACAAGCTCTGCAAGCATACATTCCTTTACACTGTGAGATGAATCATTCACTTGTTCTGTTGTTTTTATAACATAGACGTTGCTTCAATACTATTCTTAAAGCTAAATCTGGGAGTGGACTCTACAACCCTGATAATTTGGGGTCTGTTAATAAAATAGGCCAATTCTTTTTTACTATCTCACAGATCCTGTTAACATCATTAGAAAAAGTTAGACGCAGCCTATTCACCATCTCGGTACCCTTACTCCCTTCATCATGTACATTGATAGGGGGCTCTTCAGAAATATAGGGTCTAGTTTTATTATGTTCAAGAGAACTCACATCTTCCATAGCTTTATCAGTCTCATAAACTTTATAGCCCCTATTCATAAGATCTACACATAGACCATCTAGCTCCTCTTCGAGGTCTCCCTCATCAGTATGTAATCTCTAACAACATAATACTTGATTTTTAACTATATTCCTAGTTATGTGCATGGGGTGCATGCTAGAAAGATGAAGAATGTTGTTTTTCCTACAGCTTTTTCCATGTAACCTAGTTGAAATATTACCAAACATATTCTTGTTCACATTAATGTTCAAGAAATCAATCTTAGCTTGGGAATACTGTAGAGAAAAAGAGAGATAGGAGGTGGTGCTGCCTAAAAAGCTCACAAAGCTCTCTAACTGTGTCTCATTGACATGCCATGTAAAAAAGATGTCATCAACAAAACATTTATAAAAAGTGGCATGTTGCTTAAACATATCAAAGCAAAAGACCATCTCTTTTTCCCAATGGGCCAGCACAATATTGGCATATGTATTCGCACACGCTGTACCCATAGCAACCCCCACTTTCTGGAGGAAAAATTCATTCTCAAAGAGAAATATGTTATTTTCTAAGATCAAATACAATAGGGAACAGATCATATTAACCTTAGTAGTAGAGAAAGTACTCTCTTTATAACTGCCTGACATTCTCAATTCCCTCATCATTGTGGATCACTGTGAATAAGGAATTCACATCCAGCCTTACAAAGACTACATTGCAGATTTCAGTATCATTCCTAGAACTGGCCCAGGCATACAGTTGCTCTAAAAGCTGTTTACTATCCCTCAATACAGTCTCTACAGTATTCAACACATTTCTGATCTGTTTCTCCACATATATAGACATAGGCTCAGTGAGCCATCCTCTGCCCGATACAATGGGTTGGAGAGGGGGATTCAACAGATCTTTATGAACTTTGGGTAGGCCATATATAACTGGTATGGTGGGATGCTGTACAGAAAATATGTATAAAGTGAATAGTCAGTTTGATCAGTTGTCACTAAATCATATATGTAGAAGATTAACCTATCTATAATACCATTCACCTGAAATTTCTGTAACATAGCATAAACTTTACCATCATATAACATCTCACGCATTTTCTTAAAATACCATTCCATGGTGTCAAAGATTACTATCCCACCCCCCCTTGTCAGCAGGCCTAATAACCAAATGCTCAGCCTTAGTCAGTGCTCCTAATGCTTCACTCTCCTTCATAGTAAGATTGTAAAAACAGTTTTTAGATCTCTCATTAACTGATTTTCTCAGTTCATCCTCACACATCTTTATAAATGCCTCCATAACAGGAGAATTGTTAGGTATTTAACAGCTAGGTTTTTTGAAATCACATACATTTGTAGTATTCACATCCCCATTCACAAAAATAGTTTTAAGCATAATGTTCCTAGCAAACATATTTAATTCTAGAATGGTATCAACTAGATTCAGCTTGTTTGCTGGTACAAATAATAAACCTTTATTTAATATAGAAATCTGTTCTGTAGTCAAATTCACAGAAGACAAATCAAAAATCAAGTTATTCACTTGTGGTTGCATGTGGTTGGACCCTTGTAAACTGAGGGGTTGGATTGTACCCTTCCTCGTCTCCTGTGGCTCCAAGACCTCCCCATCCATATATCCTGCCTTATGGGTAGGGCCTTCTCCCAAAAAAGTCAAATGGCGGAGTTATCTACACCCTGTTTATTTTTTTAAAAAGCATTATAGCCGTTGTTAACTATTGTCACCACCTTGGGTCTGACAACAGGTTCTTTATCTGAAATGCCCATATTACTATCCTGTTCATTGCTAGATGTTAAGGAAGCATTACAATTTTCAATGGGTTTATCATATAGAACAACATTTAAATCTTCACATAAACTGGCATTATCAATAATATTTACTGTATTAGCAGCATTTTCATTACTTACATTAAGAAAAAGTTTGTTCTGATTATCTAGAGACATGGAGACCCATTTTCCACGCTCCACTAATTCCATCGACCCACAAAGTGGGTCTTGTCCTTTAGAGCTCAATAACACAGACAGTTCAACATCTAGGTCCTGCTGGCTCAACGATACTGTTGCTAGCAGTGCTGTGTCCAAATTACAGCTGGTATTGCAATTGGTGCTGTTGACAGCTATCCCAGAAGAATGCCATGAGTTGGAATGTCCATTACCTTCACTTTTTGAATGTAGGAGTTGTTGAGTCATTTCAAGCACCTTACTCAGATTACTAATTATATTATGATTTAATTTAGCAATGCTTTAGTTGTTGGCAGCATCGCTGAATGAACGCTGTATTTCTACAAACATGTTGCCTCCATTAACAGAGCTCTTTGCACTAGTCCGTTGCTCTGCCTCCAACGAGCTGTCAGACACACCCATTGGCTGAGCAGTCCTGGGCCAGGAAAATAAATTTTTGGCCCAAAAATCAGCAAAGTCTCTACAAAGTTTTTTCGTCTTTTCTTTTCCAAGTTTTCTCTCATAGAGAGAAACATTTAATAATAAATCATCCATAAGTTGGGTATAAGCTTCACCCTTGTATGAATCTGTAAGGTGAAGTGTGAGGTTATTGATCTCACTCGCTAAAGTCTCTTCTTCTGAAGAAAAAAAGTCATTAATCACAAGCATGTTATCGATGCTTAATTGTAGGTTCAGAACCTGCCACTTTTTTAGGAGCCCCGGGTAGCTATCGCCATAAGAAGGCATGTGAATATGGGTAGAAACAGTCAGGTAATGTTAGCAGAAATCTCCTCTACAGTTCTGCCAGGTAAGAAAAGATATAAATTAGCTACAAGAAGGCTGTAATTATACACTGTGTACAAACATACCACGGCCCAACCCAAGGCCATAGGTTGCTGTAATAATACCTGTAGAGTAATGATTAGAGCAATGATCTTTAAAGCTGTGATCACTGCAAGAATCTACATTTGTTAATTGACATCTCTCTCTCTCTCTCTCCTCTACCTTATCTTCACCAATAATCTAAACACGTAAATGAATGGGTATGTTTTTCACCAAAGCTAAAGTTGGGATATGTGTCCTATTGTTCTACAAATACTGAAATCTTTTCCAGTTAATGTTCCCTGTTCAAATACTATCACTGGTGGCCTGTTGATATCAATATAACCTGCATGCAGGTGTAATGCCCACTGTGGTTCCATATATGCATGTGTTCTGTTTGCTATGCAAATGTTCCAAATCTGTTGATTTGGGTTAATGGGAATACTCATGCATGCTGTTATAACTAATTCTGGAATGTGTTTTTCATGACTAACCAACATATGTTCTAAAATTGCAGCACCATAGCATGTTTGGGAAGGCCGATCCCAGCGGATCTGCCTCTCCCACCTCATCTGGCCATGGCACCGGGCCCCAGCATGTCTGAGACCCACCCCAGGACCCCCTCATCCACTGATCCTGCACCACCTTCAGTGGAACTGCCTCAGGGGATGGGGCTTGTCCCCCCTGGGTGCAGGCAGGAGCCTATCACTCGAAGCCAGGTCCAGGGTCTGGTGCGTAGTGAGCTCCGCAAAGAATTGGGAGATCTGCTATGCCAGCTTGAGGGTTGCATGGTACATTTAGAAGGTCAGCCTGCCCCTCCTGCTCAGGCCAGAGCACAGCCACCTTCAGGGCCATGAAGGTGCAGTGGTGACTGTCCATGGGTGGGGACCTCAGTCCCATTGTTTCCATTTGGGGGCTCGTGGGCTTCCGATTACCAAACACCCCTCCCCGTTCAAGGTGTGTACCCCTCACATGTCATATACTGCTCCTGTATGCTGTCTTGTCTGTCTTGTCTGTCTTCCTACCCAACCTACCTCCCCAAATATACCTGCTATCCTTCCCCAACATCCCACTCTCACCTTAAAAAAAGGGCAATCTGCTCCCAAAAAAAAAAATGTCGCCCCATACATAGCTGTCCATTTTGCACATGTGTCCAATGGCCACATGTAATCTGGTCTAACTGGCTTCACAACACATTATTGTTGTCCTCACCCCTCTGTCAGGGGTTTGAGTGTCCAAATTTACCTCCAAATTCAGTATATATACAGCTGTTGCTGTATTAGAAATGGACAGCTATGGACCTTCCCTACACCCATCCTGCACATCCCTAGCTATCTTTCATATTGTTTTTCCCTCTTCATGACCCCTTCTTCACCACCTTCCTATCACCCCTTTTTTCTTTTCTTTTTAAAGAAATTAGCACGGGGGTAAGCGAGAGTAAGCAGTAGTAAGTGGGAGTAAGCCTGTTTGCATGGTGCTAAGCAATGCCTACACAGATTAAGCACTTTTAAGGCTGTCTGTAAGCATAGTTAACCAGAAGTTAGCTTTGCTTACTGCTGCACAAATCCACTCAAACCCCTTACAACTGCTTAAAAGCATCTTAATCACTCTGTATCCAACAGCCCTTGTTCTTCCCAGCAATAAAATAATCAGCCCTTGCAAGTCTTGAACCCAAGACTCTGCACATCATAGCCACAGCAATTTACCACTAAGCCATCTGAGCTGTAGGCACAGCTGATGCTTTTTAATACTGTCCTTCAACAGTATATAAATATATATGTGTATGGAGATGTGTGTATATATATATATATATATATATATATATATATATATATATATATATATATAAACATTAATACATAATATATGTAGCGATATACATATAAAAATATACACACACACACGCATATATATATATATATATATATATATATATATATATATATATATATATAAATATATATATATATTATATATATAAACAGAACGAATGTTATCAGGGAACAAATGCTCCTTGTACAAAGGCAAAGGATATAATAAATCAGCAAGCAGCACAGGAGCAAACCAAGGCTGTGAAAGGCAGTCCTCATCAAAAAAGTCACCAAAAGCAGAATAACAGGCTTCACAAAAATCCAATAAATGGCAATGTAGAGTATGTATAAGCAAATCGATTTATTCAGAGAACAAACCGGCAAGTGCTTTTACCCGACAGAGCTTCTTCAGACCAAATACATCTTACTTAGAATAACACTGTAATATGTAATGTTTAACAGGTGTATATATATTACAGTGTTATTCTAAGTAAGAAATATTTGGTCTGAAGAAGCCCTGTCGGGTGAAAGCGCTTGCCAGTTTGTTCTCTGAGTAAATTGATTTGCTTATACATACTCTACATTGCCATTTATTGGATTTTTGTAAAGCCTGTTATTCTGCTTTTGGTGACTTTTTTGATGAGGACTGACTTTCACAACCTTGGTTTGCTCCTGTGCTGCTTGTTGATTTAATATATAAATATATACCCATATATGAATATATATATATATATATATATATATATATATATATATATATATATATATATAGTGAGTCAGACATCAGACCCATACTCTGAACTTCTTACTGCAACAAATCTGTCCAAAGGCTGTCAAAATGGGGGTCAATGGGCCCAAACTAGGGCGCTCTTTTAAATATTGACCTTATCCCTCCCTCCCCAGCAGAAACTGTTCTGCCTTGCAACAAATAATAAATCCTCCTAAGTCTTGAACCCAGAGCCCTGTAAACTAGGATCAAAGCAATATACAATTACAGCATCTGAGTTCTATACAGTAGTGCTGATTTTCCAAACATAACAGTTAGTACAGTCATTCAACAGTAGGGAAAGGAGTCCGTAGAATCAGTCAGGTTCTCTATGTATACATGTATATATGTATGGAAATGCGTATATGTTGACAAATCTATACATAATATATATAGAGAGAGGGATACATCTAAATTTATATCTACATATATGCATAGACATATATATATATATATATATATATATATATATATATATATATATATATATATATATATATATATATATATATATATATATATATATATATATATATGTGTGTGTTTGTGTGTGTGTATGTGTGTGTGTATATATATATATATATATATATATATATATATATATATTTAATATGTATACATAAATATACATACAGCTATAACAGCTAGAAACACATGCGATCTGATGGTCATGCTGCTGCACCCTAGAAGTCTAAATCTGAAGATGCACTCACTGAAAGTATTCCTAAAAATGAGGAACAATGACATCTGTGCTGCAACAGAGACCTGGTTAAAGGCAGCAGGAAGCACTCCTGCACTACCAGCATATAACTCATTCCACACCTTTTGGCTGCAGAACTTAGATGGAGGTTTCAAAGGTGGTGGCATTTCCATATTCTTAAAGGATGCACACACCTCCAGAGTGGTAGCCCAACATTATGCATCACAGATCCTGCAGGTGTAGCTAACATTAGGTAAGACAGTGGTTCAGGTTTTAGCTTGCTATAGGTCCCCACACATGTCCCAAGACTCACAATCCATGTCCCTATACACCCTGGAAAATATTAGTGTCCAACCTAACACTCTCATACAGGTTGACTTCAACTACCCCACCATTAGCGACTGCTTTGCTGATTAAGTATCCTGCTGTTTTTTATATTTGTTTTACCTTCTACTGCTTACCTAGAGCAAGCTTTAACTGTTTTCATAGTTATTTACTGCATTTTTTATTATCTGCACTTAAAAGTACATTTTAGTCGAAATTAGTCTAATTCAAGTCGAAAAGTGTTTGTTTGCTGTTTAATTTAATTGTCTGGCTGCCCACTAAAGTGTGATAGCCTGTACTACTGTCTTATTGCCTTTTCTGCATTTCTGTGTGTTTCTATTTAAAAACAAAACAAAAAAAATATTCCTTGTTTTCCTGCCTCTCCTAAACTAGTTAGACCAGTTTACAGGCCTTGCTGTATCCTGGGCTGTGTTGTAGTTCCTGTGTTGTCCATTGCCTTACTTGGATAGAAGGAAGTTTCTTAGCTCACCAGTGGGAGTGGGGAGCCTTGAATAGCCTACCTGTCCTTGAGGGAAGTGACCTCAACACAAGAAGCTGTAGTAATTGGTCATTTTGGACCATTTCTAGCTCTTTTGAAGTTCCCTGGTTAAAATCTGCCTCTGGCATTTTTTTGAAGCCATATTGCTCAGACACAGCTCCACGTGGTCCTATTGAGTCTTCCTGGCTACAGAGAACTGAAAAAAGCGACTGCTTTCCTGATTAAGTATCCTGCTGTTTTTATATTTGTTTTACCTTCTACTGCTTACCTAGAGCAAGCTTTAACTGTTTTCATAGTTATTTACTGCATTTTTATTATCTGCACTTAAAAGTACATTTTAGTCGAAATTAGTCTAATTCAAGTCGAAAAGTGTTTGTTTGCTGTTTAATTTAATTGTCTGGCTGCCCACTAAAGTGTGCTAGCCTGTACTACTGACTTATTGCCTTTTCTGCATTTCTGTGTGTTTCTATTTAAAAACAAAAAAATCAAAAAATATTCCTTGTTTTCCTGCCTCTCCTAAACTAGTTAGACCAGTTTACAGGCCTTGCTGTATCCTGGGCTGTGTTGTAGTTCCTGTGTTGTCCATTGCCTTACTTGGATAGAAGGAAGTTTCTTAGCTCACCAGTGGGAGTGGGGAGCCTTGAATAGCCTACCTGTCCTTGAGGGAAGTGACCTCAACACAAGAAGCTGTAGTAATTGGTCATTTTGGATCATTTCTAGCTCTTTTGAAGTTCCCTGGTTAAAATCTGCCTCTGGCATTTTTTTGAAGCCATATTGCTCAGACAACAGCTCGACGTGGTCCTGTTGAGTCTTCCTGGCTACAGGGAACTGAAAAATAGTGACTGCTTTCCTGATTAAGTATCCTGCTGTTTTTTATATTTGTTTTACCTTCTACTGCTTACCTAGAGCAAGCTTTAACTGTTTTCATAGTTATTTACTGCATTTTTTATTATCTGCACTTAAAAGTACATTTTAGTCGAAATTAGTCTAATTCAAGTCGAAAAGTGTTTGTTTGCTGTTTAATTTAATTGTTTGGCTGCCCACTAAAGTGTGCTAGCCTGTGCTACTGACTTATTGCCGTTTCTGCATTTAGCGTGGAGTTGCCACTAGAGCACCATCGGGCAGCGCCGGTTAAACAAGGTTACACTATTTCTGGCTCCGTAAAGTCTGCTCTTCATTTTTTCCCTTAGAACTGCTCTACTTGTAATCTAAATAGTCTATTCTCTATCTGTAAAGCTCAGCACTTGTTCCTAAAGCATTTTTAGTCAGGTAAAGCACTTCTATATTATACAAAGTACTTCACTAGCTTAAAACCCCCTTGAGTACCCACTTCCCTATAGGTCCTTTCTGACTCAGTTACACAGCAAACTTTTTCATTTCTTCTAGCGTCCTCTCCTGCTCAGCTGGTGAATCTGGGAATATTGAGGCAATGTTACAATTGCCTCATGTACACAGACAACCCTCTCCTCCTCCCACAAAACACAAATACATGCGAGAGATGCAACTATATAGCCAAACTGGAGGCTGAGCTCTCTCAACTCAGGACTGGCAAAACCAGACAGGAGGAGATGGTAACCACACACACCATAAACCCAGTCTCACATAGAACTATCACAACTACAAATCAAACACATAAACACACAAAGACATACTCGGAGGCACTGATCAAAAATCTACCAAAACAGCAGAGGCCTCCAAAGCAGACACCCAGACAACTGCTACCTCATGACATAACACAAGCAACACATAGATCACAAAGTCAGTGTGCAAATCAGTCACAGCCCTTAAGGCCAAACACAATGCCAGACACACTTATCATAGGTGACTCCATAGTCAGACACACTGACGTCCCACTCACCAGACTGAACAAGGAGAGGGTCACAGTAAGCTGCCTGTCGGGCGCTAGAATCCGCCACATAACACAAGCACTCAGGTCACTCCACAGCAAGTACAAGTATGACTCAGTCATTGTCCATGCCGGTGTGAATGACCTGAGACGTACCTCCCTGGACTACATGAAAAGAGACATAAAGGAGCTCTCAGATTATGTAGCCCAGGCTGGTATGACCCTAACCCTGAGCAGTATCCTACCTTCACCAAGAATGATGCCACAATACAGAGACAAAATGATCAGTTTTAATAATTGGCTTAATTTCTGGTGTCATTCTAAGGGGATCCAATGTCTGTCTGCCTGGAATGACATGCTTGACAAGCCACGCTGCTTCGCAAGGGACGGGTTGCACCTGTCGCACCTGGGTTTCCGGATATTGGCAAAGGCTCTTGCCACCCCCATAGTGCCTTTTTTAGACAAGGCTCAAATTCTAAACCCATCGCCCTAGAAAACAATAATGGAAAAAAACTAAGGGTAATGCTGCTCAATGCCAGAAGTCTAAATCTCAAGATGCACGCCCTCGAAGCCCCCCTCAGTATGGAGAACATTGATGGTTGTGCTGTGACTGAAACCTGGTTCAAGGCTCCCGAGAGTACCCCGGCACTATCAGGTTTTACCTCATATCATGCGTTCCGGCCCCAAAACCCAGACCGTACCACAAAAGGAGGGGGTGTATCCATATTCATCAAGGATACCCACACCTCCAGGCTGGTGGCAACTCACGATGCATCAGAGACCATTCAGGTGCAATTAACCATAGGCAAAACTGCTCTACAGTTTGTAGCATGCTACAGGCCACCCTCTCAAACTCAGGAACCCCACACAGCCTTCCTGAAGACACTGGAGAGTATAAATGTCTCTCCAAACACCATCATATTGGGTGACTTCAACTACCCAAACATAGACTGGGAACATTACTCAAGCCCCAATACCCTAGCCCAAAGGTTCCTGGAGTTCATAAACTCAAATGCTATGGAACAACTTGTCACCATTCCCACAAGAGGTGAAAATATACTAGACCTGATCATCACAAACATGGGGACAAAATGCTCCACACCGGAAGTATATCCCTCATTGGTGAGATCAGACCATAAACTAATCTCACTGGAGATCCACATCCCGCACCCACCCCCAACAAAAAAGACCACAGTGAAGAACTTCTCAAAAGCCAACTTCACACTTCTTAAGACTGGTGGTATCCTTCAAGGCCCCTGAGCCATTGGAAACCACAACCTACGCTGCTGAATCCCTTACAAATGCTTTCTATGAGCACCTCCAGGATTGCATGGATCAAGCAATCCCAAATAAAATCAAGACCCTTTCCACCAAAGGCAAGCACCCGATCTGGTGGACCCCAGCCATAAACAAACTTTACAACAAGAGGAGAAAGCTACTACAAGATAGAGCAAAATCCCTAAAAGGGAAGACATCTCTGATCAATACTAGTAAAAAACTACGATCACTCATAAAATCATCCAAGGCCAACTTTGAGAGAAAAATCGCCAAGGACTCAAAAGACAATCATAAGGCCTTCCTTAGCTATGTTAGAAATCTGCGTGGAAACTCCCAGATATGCTCAGAATTAGTCCAAAATTATACAAAAATCACTGAACCCACAGACATTGCAAACACTGGCAGACAGGTTCAGTGAAAATTTCTCCCCTGTCTCCCCCTCAAAAGGAGAAATATCTATCCCAGCAGAGTGTAGCCTCCCAATCATCTCAAATGCCCAGGTGAGAGCTGCTCTCTCTAAAGCTAAAAACACAGCATCAATGGGTCTGGATGGTGTCCCCGGCTGTGTGCTACATGAACTCAATGAGGAACTAAACCCACACACAAGGCTGCTGTTTAATCTTAGCCTTACCACAGGATACGTACCCAAAGAGTGGCGTACGGCAACTGTGGTCCCACTCCACAAAGGCGGTGCTTCTACGGACCCTGGTAATTACCGCCCCATAAGCTTAACAAGCCTGGTTTGCAAAGCTATGGAGAGGATCATAATGGAACTCATAAATAAAGACATAGGGGACCTACAGACATTGGATCCTACCCAATTCGGCTTTGTCAAGGGCAGATCATGCCTCTTGAACTTGGTCGACTTTTTTGAAACAGTCACCAAGGCCATTGATGAGGGTAAGGCAGTTCACACAGCCTACCTTGACCTTGCAAAAGCTTTCAACACAACACCCCACTCGGGTATCATAGAAAAGCTCACCAGCTTAAATGTAAACCCATATGTCACAAGATGGGTTGCAAACTGGCTCAAGGACAGAACCCACAGGGTTAGAGTTGCTGGTGCCATGTCAGACTCCAAGCCAGTCACAAGCGGTGTCCCACAGGTCTCAGTCCTGGGCCCCCTCTTGTTCGGCATCTACTTTTCAGAAGTGCAGGCAAACATAGGAGGATTGTGGCTGACAAAGTTTGCAGATGACTGCAAACTGGGTGCCATAGTTGAAAATCCATCAGACACAGATATCCTTCAGAGAGGTCTCATAGAAACGGATAACTGGTGCCAGAGCCATGGCCTTAAGCTAAACGCCAACAAATGTATAGTCATACCCTTTGGTAAAAACAAGGTAACCCCAAGTTACCACATAGGTGGCAATCCATTAAGCACAGAAGAGGTTATCAGGGACCTGGGGACCCAAGTTGACAGTAACCTTTCTTTTGACACTCACATTGCCAAAGTGGTTAGGAGGACCTTCTACATTGCCCACCTGATTATGAAGGGATTCACATCCAGATCAAGGGAGGTCATTGTTCCCCTGTACTCTTCACTTATCAGACCAATGATTGAGTACAATGCCCCATTCAGAATGTATCTTACCTGACACCTGCAGCAATTGGAAAGACCCCAAAAGTTCCTCACCAAAAGGATAAAGGGGCTCAAAAATATGCCATATGCTGCCCGACTGAAGAAATTACAGCTCTGTTCAGTCGCATACCGTCTGCTCAGAGGTGACCTGTGCCTGACATACAAGGCCATGTCCAACCCGGAATTAATGGACATGCTCCACCTCAAAAAATCCAAATCCACCAGAGCCACAAGAGCAAGAGACTTAAACCTCAACACGGATATAAATAGGACGTGCTGGAGGGACAGATTCATCACCCAGAGACTCCCTATGCTGTGGAACAGAATCCCGGTCCATGTGAGACAGAGCACCTCGCTGGCTCTGTTCAAGAGGAATCTTGACCAGTGGATGGGAGATCGTAGGTTTACCCCGGGGATCATCTCTGTATCACTGTTGGACAGAGGCACGGCAAACTAATGGGTATAGTATTCTTCAACCTAAGGGGTGGTGAAAGCCACACAACTCTGGCTAGGCTTATAAATGCCCTAGGGCAGATAGCCTAGTATGAACCTATGAACCTATTAACTGGGAAAGCTACTCATGTACCGATGCACTTGCCCATCACATCAACCTGGTCCTTACTAACATGGGCGACTGTTGCTGTACACCAATAGTCAACTCCTTCCTTGTTAGTTCTGACCACAAAGTAATCACCTTTAGAAATCCACAGCCCTCCCACCCTCCCTTCACAGGCTGTACAGGTAACCACCATGAAAAGCCTTTCCAAAGCTAATTTTGGGCTCCTAAAAACAGAGATGGCTAACCTCACAGCAGCCATGCAAATGGAGACTAGTTGCATGACTGCTGAATCAAACAACAATGCACTATGAACACGTACACAAATGCATGGATACCGCCATACCCAATAGAACCAAGACCATCACCTCCAAAAAAAGGAAGCCAATCTGGTGGTCCCTGGCAATAAAGAAACTGTGCAACAGAAGGGGGAAACTGATATTCATCACTCATCAGACCCATCATAGAGTACAACACCCCATTTGGGATGTACCTTACAAGACATCTGCAACAGCTGGAAAGACCACAGAAGTACCACACCAAGAATATTACTGGCATGAAACATATGCCCTATGCAGCCCGACTGAAGAAACTCCAGCTGTACTCGGTTGCATACCGCTTACTCAGAGGTGATCTCTGCCTGACATACAAGGCCATGTCCAACTGAGATTTGATGGACATGCTCCACCTAAAAAAAAAACAAATCCCCAAGAGCCACACACTCTAGGGATCTAAACCTCACCACAACGATAAATAAGACATGTTGGAGGGATAGATTCCTGTCCCAGAGACTCCCCATGCTTTGGAACAGGATTTCAATCTAAATTAGGCAGAGCCCCTCACTAACACTCTTCAAGAGAAACCTTAACGAGTGGATGAAAAGAGAAATTTTACCCCGGGGATCACTGTAATGGCTCTGCTGGACAGAGGCACAGGGAATTAATGGCTCTGCTGGACCAAGGCACAGGGAACTAATCTAAGGGCACGGCGAAAGTCAACACATTCTGGCTAGGCTTATAGATGCTCTTGGGCAGATAGTTTAGTACTTACATTTAAACCTATGAACCTATATGGAATAAGGTGAAGTCCCAAGACTGGAAAAAAAACCTTATCAGCCTCAATTAAAAGTTGAGATCCCTCATCAAATACTACAAAGCTAGCTGTGAAAACATAATTGGACCACATAGTAAAGACAACCACAAGGTTTTATTCAGTTATGTAAAGAATTGCCATGGCAATACTAAGATTTGCTCTGAGCCACTGGACAATGGTACCTCCTAGATTGAGCCAACACATATTGCTAATATACTGGCTGACATATTGAGTGCAAACTTTACCCCTCTCCCCCCAAAGGACCAATTGCAATACCAGTACGCTGCCAGGCATCCAGTATTACTGCTGCATAGGTTAAAACACCATTGTCCAAGGCCAAGAATACAGCTTCTATGGGACCTGACAATATCCCTGGCTGTGTTCTACATGAACTACAGTGTGACCTGGCACCTCACCTGTGTGCCCTGTTCAATCACAGCCTCACCTCAGGTTTTATCTCCTACTGAATTGTACACTGCTACAGTTACCCTTCTCCCCAAAGGAGGAGCGACTACAGACCCTGGGAACTACTGCCCCAATAGCCTGACAACTCTGTTATGCAAAGCTATGGAATGCATCATCATGCACCTAATAAACAGGGATATGGGAATCTGAAGACTCAGGATACCACACAGTTTAGATTTGTGAAGTGTAGGTCATACCTGGTCAATCAACCTGGTCAACTTCTTGGAATCAGTCACCTGAGCTGTGGATCAAGGCAAGGTGGCACATATAGCCTACATTGATCTGGCCAAAGCCTTTGATAACATTCCCACTCAGAAATCATGCAAAATCTCACTAAGCTAGGCATCAACCCCTATATCACTAGGTGGATTGCAAACTGGGTCACAGATAGAACTCACAGTGTGAAACTGGCTGACTCCAAGTCAGACTGTTGAGCAGTCATAAGTGGAGTCCCGCAGGGTTCTGTCATGGGTCCTCTCATGTTTGGTATCAACTTCTCTGAAGTCCATGCAAACATGAAGGGACTCTGGCTGACAAAGTTTGCAGACATTTGCAAGTTGGGAGCTGTTATTAACTACCCAAGTGATGTTGGCATCCTACAGAAAGACCTCACTGAGACCAATGACTGGTGTCAGAGCCATGGCCTGAAGCACAATGTCAGAAAATGTGTTGTCATCCCCTTTGGAAAAACCCTGTTCCTGTGAATTACCACATCGATGGTAGTCCCCTGAACAAAGAGGGCATTATAAGAGATCTGGGTACACAGGCTGATAGCAATGTCTCTTTTGACCACCACATTGCCACTGTGGTCAGAAAGTCCTTCTATGTGGCACATCTCATTACTAACACATTAGCATCCAGTAAGGAAGAGGTCATTGTCCCCCTGTACTCTTCTAGACAAAGTGACACAGTTTGTCTCAGCATACATATCCTGATGGATATGAGTTAGGTAATTGAAATGTATGTCCTCATTTTCTGACAACAATCATATCATCCCACTGATTTACAAGAGAAATGAGAATAATCTGTAAAATAGAGCAGAAACATGAGCAATAAACCTGGACATCCTGAAACAAAGCAGCCAGTTGAGAGGTATACTCAGAACCCCTCAGTGCAATAAATTTGGACCAAGGCTGACAAAGTGGTTTGTGGAAGGCATGAAAATGGGGACGTATCTGAAATACTGGTGTAGATAAGCTAACACAGTTGCTGTAGTAACACCCTCCTGTCTGCTCTAACATATATTTAGTGAAATAGCACAAGTAATTGAACTAGGAAATCTGCTATGGGTAAATACGCATATATTTACAAATATATCAGGCACTACAGGGATGTAACAGCACTGACAAACAGACACCAGTGTGAAAGTGCATGCCCACAACCAATATCACCACAGTCACAGTCACATACTGGTAAGTCAAGTGAACAGTAGAGCATATGGACTGTGTGAACAAATACATCATTGTTTTCCACTCACACACTAGCCCTACATATACAGGCCCAATTCTCAGTGTAGTCTGAATCCTGACCTTAGTACAGGACATGTCTCAGTCTGCCCCTACAAACACATACAGCCAATAGTTCAGCAGAAACTGGAGCAGCATGTGCAGTCAGATAAAAAATAAGCAACATTTACATCTACCCCCCCTCCATACACAGCCCAAATAACATGCACACATGACATGTGTACAAAATCCTGATAGTTTGTTAACAATGGCCAGACATACACAGACCACTCAAATATACAGTTCATCTCAGAATGTACAGGCTCAGAACTCATATCTATTGCATCTTCCCTGGCATGTCTGTGGGTCTACTACATCACTGGGATAGTAGCAGGAATGAAGGCAAGAAATAATGATACTAAATAAGACGTCTGAGCCTCATTGACATCTCGACAATGCTTGACATCATTTGGGGACAGAGGCACAAACACAGGGGTAGATTGGGCATATTGCTGTCATACATTGAGACAGTTGCAGATGTTACTGGGTTTGTGCAACATATCCTTTATGAGGAATATGAACTCAGTAATATCAATAGATGTGAGTATTTACTGACTGCATTCCCCAGAGTCCATGACCGATTTACCAAGGACACCAACTGTCTGGGGGACAGGCAAACATGTGGCCAGTCTGTGGACAGCGTGCCAGTGGAGTGGTATGTCAGAGACATATCACTGTCGGTCGTGAAGTCACTCACTAAATGCATGTCCACACAAACCCTGTCAATCTATCAATCCATCATGTGTATAACAGCACTGATGACATAGAATCTGTTTACAATTCTGGGGATATGTCCCCCATGTTGTTGGTCTGTCTCCAAATGTCCTGTCCTGTGAAGTATTGCCACCTACAGTATGTGAATCTATAGCCCACCACCTCTATAATGTCCCTCACACAGGCAAGGAAAAGGGGCAAAGCCTACATTAAGGAATGTCCCATATGTTGGAAATGGGAGCAGTGTCTAGACCCAAAGCACAATACTATGTGGGCACCTGAATAGTTGTATGGCCTTAGCAATACCTGACATCTGCACATCTGTACAGAGGACAGCCAGAAGATAGCCAACATGTTATACATTAGGATGAATGTTTTAAAGGATAGAAGTCTGAACCTGAAAGGTATGTCATTACTACATAACAGCAGTCCTCAATGACATGCACAAAAGACATAGTAGTCTACAGTTAATATCATGATATCATATTAATATCCAATAGGAGATACATAAAAAACATACAGCTCAAACACCAAGAACAAGATAGTACTCAGAGTCCCTGCTTTGCATGCAGAGGTGTATGGTTGAAGTACTACAATCTGCAATCTACTTTTTTTCTAGGATGTTAGAGGAACTGTCCCCTGTGGCAATTGTTCTATCTGTCCACTTGTCATTAGTTATTTTAAAAATGTTAATGAGAACAACTTTTGTTCAGACCAAAAGTTTTCATGTAGAACTGTAGGTGCTGTCTATATTTTAAAATGTCCATGTGAGAAATTTTATATAGGTGAAACAGAAAGGATGTTTAAATTAAGAATTCAGGAACATGTGAGGAACATAAAAAATAATAATATAGAAAGCACTATAGCTGTTCATTTTAAAGATTATCATCAAAGTAATTATAAAATGTTGAAATATAGTATTTTGGAACATATTTGTGTAAATCCAGGAGAAATGGTTTTAATTAAGCATAAATTGTTGTATAAAGAGCTTTGTTCATTTTAAAATGTGCTACTTTGTCTCCTAGGGGACTTAATAATGAACTTAATTGGAAATAATTAATTGTTGGGTGGGGTAATTATGTGTATATAAAAGTGTATGTGGCTTTGTCAAATGTATATAGTCCTTGAAGGCATTTGCAGAGGTGCTAGAGAGTGGGATATATTTATTTGCTGCTGTTTTTGTAGCCATTGTGGTTTCTTTAATGCTTTTTTTGATCATTGTTGTGGTTCTAATACCAGTTGTTTGTCGGTATGGCTACTGATCCTGCTAATAATATCCCTAGGATATTTAGAGATGATTCGAGTGGATTATCACAATGTTCCATGGACCAATATGTATCCCATGATCAGCTTGGTGAAAAAAGAGGTACACAGAGTGAAGCTACATTGAATTTTTGGGAGAAGCAGATAGAGGAGAGAAATCGGCGGTTGGACAATCCATTTAACATGGTGGGTGTAGCTGTCTCCAATAATTTGCCTGTTGAAGTGCAAGAACTAAATAAATATTTGAACAATTGTTCAAAGAGACAAAAGTGCATCTTAACATTCTGAGTTTAAAGAAATGTTTAGAGCTGAATATCACCCCTCGGGGGCTCCATGCATTTAAGAGCCCCAGTACACCTTTTGATGACACTAATGAGGAAGATCTGGCATTAAACTGAGGTGGTTATCTAATGCTCATAGATGTTCCATTGAGTGGGTTAAGATTCTAGTGGAACGTGACCGTATAAAACAGTAACAGATTAAAGAAGAGGGGAAGTCTTTATGTTTAGAATTGAGACCCCAGGTGACCTCTTAATGTTTTGACAATATGCTGAGTGAAATCAATGATAAATTGAAGTCCTATGAGCAGGACTTGACTGAAAAGAAAAAAAACTAAACTTAAGAGAGATCTATGGGACTACAATAACAGCAAGGCTTTCCTTTGGAGAGCCAAGAGACATGTTCAACACCCACATCACAACAGAAGTAATAAAAAGGCACTGACTGTCTCTTTTGCATCTACAGAGGGTGAATATTCAGGGGATAGTGAATGAGGGGACTTTCCCCTCTTACCAAATGCACAGAATCTAGGAGAACGTGGAAAAAGTTTTCATAAGCCCAGTGAATGTCCAGAAAACACCTTTAGGAAGAAAAGGAATCGCTTTGGCCATGGACAAGGATATGGACTTACTGATGGACAATATAAACAACAAAAGAAATGAGGTAGATGGCAATAATTTTGAGTGTAACAGTATGGTTGTAAATATATTTGCGTGTGTGTTGGATAAACAGCTTTACCTGTTTGAAATTTAGGGTTGAAGTTTGTACTCACAGTTTTGCCACGCCTACATAATGTTAAATGTGAGGTGTTCAGACTGATTCGTAAATTACATCTTACTAAACATTTTTCTCCTGTGAATGTGAATGCTGTAAATGTCACTGATGATAGTTCAGAGGATAGTTTTTAATTCATGTACCTCTAAAAATGTAGAATTTTTAGCTGCCAATGCAATGCATATTGTGCTTTAGATACATCTAAAATTTCCTATGAGAGTACTTTTTTGCCATCCTTCAGCAGTGAAATTATTCAGCAATTTTCTGCTGCTGTGAATTATTCTATTGAAGTTTGAAGTTTTGTTTAAGAATTTTTCTAAAGGACAGCGTATTGAATATAACCTTTCAAAGCAACAGTGGCAGGGTTTGAAATGTTTAAGTGGGAATAGGGAATTAGTAAATAAAACATCTGATAAGGGCAATAAAATTGTAATAGTGAGCTATAGACAATATATGGAAATGTGTTAAAATTTGTTGAATGTTTCTACAATATATGAGCAAATATGTACTAACAAGCAATGAAGGAATATGAGTCTTTATTATATAAAGGTTATAGACTGGGTTATTTTAGTAAAAATTATATTGAGAAGAAATTTTCTGTTACAGGGAGTGAAGTTGCATCATTTTATTGTTTAGCAAAGCTTCATAAAGGTCTTGATGTTTTGAATGGGAGACATTGTTGCTGCTTGTAAATATTTTCTTCATAATATGGGTATGTTTTTGCATCATTATTTGTTATCCTTTGTTAAAAATATTATATCATGTATAAGGGATACCCAGGATTTTAGTGATAAAATATCTGATTTAACTTGAGACTCTGATATGTACTGGATTATACTGGATGCACAGAGTTTGTACACTAATATATGGCATTGTCATGGGTTACAGGCACTGCAATATTTTTAGGTGAAAGCCCTAAAACTGCTTTTATAATTGAGTTGGTTAAGTTTTGCTTGGAAAACAATTTATTTATTTTTAATGAAGAAATTTTTCATTAGTGTTGTGGGACAGCCATGGGAGTGGCTTTTGCTCCCATGTATTCAAAGTTGAATGTGAGTTTTTTTTTAAATTGAATGTATGGTTCAACAACACTTTTTTGCACAACATGTTATTAAGTATTTCCATTTTATTGATGATCTTATTTTTATATGTCGTGGGGGTATGGATGAAGTGTTGTTTTATAGAATATTTGAGTAATAACAGATTTCCTTTTAAATCTGATGGATTACAAATCGGCAATGAAGTTATTTTTTTGGATTTAAACCTTAAAGGTAACTTAGATGGAACTATTGCTACATTTGTATATAGAACGAATGATACTAGTAGTGAATTTTTATTTGGAACAAGTTGTCATCCATCACATTTAGTCACTTCTTTGCCATTTGGGGAGTTTCTCCATCTAAATAAATTGTGTAATGATGATGAAGGGTTTGTTAAGGAAGTGGTACATACATATAAAATGTTTATTTGGAGAGGTTATGATAAAAAATAGTTGATGAAGCCCTACATAAGACTATGTGTCATAGAAATAACATAAATGTTGAAACTTGTGAGAAGCAAAATGAGAATTTAAATATTTTATGTAGTCTCTGCCCTTCCTTTCTTAATAATTAGAATTTTTGTGAAGTTAATAATATTGGAAATGGGGGAAGAGATATTTATTTTGTCACCATTTATAATATATTAAGTACAGAAATAAGAGAAATCTTAGATTACTATTGGCCTATACTATTTGGTGATGAAACTTTGGTAAAGAATATTCGTAGTGGGTTACCTATTTCTTATAAGAAGGATAGAAGTATAGGTGACTTGATTGTACATAGTAAATTTAAAGCACCAGAATCACAGATTCATATTTTTTTCTTGGATGTGAGAGGAACTGTCCCCTGTGGCAATTGTTCTATTTTCCCACTTGTCATTAATTATTTTAAAAATGATAATGGGAACAACTTTTGTCCTAATCAAAAGTTTTCATGTAGAACTCTGGGTATTGTCTATATTTTAAAATGTCCATGTGAGAAATATTATATAGGTGAAACAAAGAGGATGTTTAAATTAAGAATTCAGGAACATGTGAGGGACATAAAAACATAATATAGATAGCCCTATAGCTGTTCATTTTAAAGATTATCATCAAAGTAATTATAAAATATTGAAATGTAGTATTTTGGAACATATTTGTGTAAATCCAGGAAAAATTGTTTTAATTAAGGATAAATTGTTGTATAAAGAGGCTTTGTTCATTTTAAAATGTGCTACTTTGTCTCCTAGGGGACTTGAACTTAATTTGAAAACATAATTAATTAATTAATTGTTGGGTGGGGTAATTATGCATATATAAAAGTGTATGTGGTTTTGTCAAATGTATATACTCCTTGAAGACATTTGCCGAGGCGCTAGAGAGTGGAATACATTTATTTGCTGCTGTTTCTGTAGCCATTGCGGTTTCTTTGCAATCAACTTTTGGTGCTTGGGAAAGCACTGTTAAAAGTGCTAACTTAATAATACAACATGTGTTAAACTATTTTTGTAAACCAGTGCAATGTAGCAGGTGTAACATGCAAGTGTGACTGCATATAACCTAGGATACTACCCATGTATTAAAAAAAAAAAAAAAACAAAGATTGTGTTACTACCCATGTATACCCAAGTGTCCCATACAGTATAGTCACACCCCTTGCAACTATAATGACAGCACATAGAAGCATGTTATGTACAGGAAATTAAATACACTTATTAAAGATATCATTACTCTGCTATTTTATCAGACTGGAATGTGATCAATGGTTACCAGGGCTAAACTATGCTTAACAGGTTTAAGCATTGCTTAAATGTAAATGCTAAGCAGATTTGTGCACTGGTAAGCAAAGTCTGCACAGTGTAAGCGCCTATTCATTTAACCATATTTTAGCACCACTTACCGTCATGCAAACCCATGCAAACACTCTTAAAGCTGCTCAAAACTGCCTTAATCACTCTGTATCCAACAGTCCTTGTTCTGCCTAACAGCAAAATAAACAGCCCTTGTAGGTCTTGAACCCAGGACCCAGCACACCATAGTCACAGCAATTTACTAATAAGCCATCTGAGATGTATGGTTTCAAGATGTTTTCTCAAACATACCATACTTTGCAGCCAGTTTACAATAGGATATATATATATATATATATATATATATATATATATATATATATATATATATATATATACATATATGCATACATGTCTCAAAATGCCCATAGAAACATATGATACTGATAGACCACCGATAACTGGGGCAGCATGCACAGTTGGACACAAGAGGACCCATGACATTCACATATGCTCCCCTCTCCACAGTCCAAATAAATAAGTGAACAGTACACTTTTACAAAGTCATGATAGGCCATACACAATGGCCAGACATACAACAACCTCTTAGCAAAATAACTAAAATGACTGAACATAGCGAAGAGAAATACAATCAGCCAGTAATTCACACAAGTTTATTATACTCTGATGTCTTGGCCAAAGCCTTCAAGTAGAAAAACATTACAAGAAATGCTTGCCTTAAATACAAGAAGCAATTAACACTTAATTGCATAATTAAATAGAGTGCCTCCAGTTACATTCCTCATTTAACCCTCTAGGGGATAAAATACCACATTTAATAATAATACATCGATTCTATACATAACAGTTGCTCTTTTATGAATGTTTCATCAAACTGAGAAACAGACTTTTTTCCAAAACAGTACCTTGTAACCCACTACTGTCCCCATGGTGAGATTTATTCAAATGTACAGCTATAGAACTGTCTTTCTTTTAATATGGCTCACATGTTTTAACAGACTAGTTTTAAAACACGTGTTACTCTCCCCCACATAAAATATGTTACAAGTGCATCTAAGAATATTCTCTATACACCAATCTCTTGAATGTACAGACTTCAACATGTTTTCCAGCCTTTCCCCTCAGCAGGAATCACAGCACTAAATAATGATAGACCATTATACCCATCAACATCCTACTGTATGACATATGGACAAAGCCTGACATAATTGGTGGACAGATGCCCAAATGCATGGCCATACTTGAAATATTGCTGTTGTACACTGAGGAATTTGCTGGTGTTAAATGGTTTGTTCTAACATATCTTTTCTGAGTGATATAAAATCAGAAAAACAAATGGATGTTAGCATTTACTGATTGTAATCAGCAGAGTATGCTACTGATTTGCCAAGGACAACATCTGTCTGGGGAACAGACCATGCATAACAGGCTAACCTTTGGCCATTATGTG
Organism: Protopterus annectens; assembly: GCF_019279795.1. NCBI lineage: Eukaryota > Metazoa > Chordata > Ceratodontiformes > Protopteridae > Protopterus > Protopterus annectens. Next base: position 402,653,960 of record NC_056728.1, read on the forward strand.
AATAGCCCTACAGTTGGGAGCTATGCAGAGACAGAACTTTGTCAGACTGAAACCCATGCAGAAGTAGCATGTTCAGACAAACCCTGTTAAACTAGCAGTATTCAAAACATATAACAGCAATACTCACATTCTGCCCCTAAGTCTTGAACCTTCTCCACCATTTATTTGGCTTGTCTCCACAAGTCTTGTTGTAAGAGGTATTAGCTCACACACCTCCAGGATGTCTTCCTCACAGGAAAGGGAAATGGCCAATGCCCACATGGAGTACTCAATTATAGGAGTGTGTTGCCATGACATTGACTATTGAAGTAACTACACAGCTTCTCTACATGCAATTAGCAACTGGGGAACACCAGTTGGTGCTCAGGCCATCACATGGTCACGAGCATTACTTACAAAATACACACTGCCATATATTCAGTCCACTTCTGTCATACTATGAGAGAGAGACAGAGAAAAAAAATAAAACAAAACAACAAAAAGGAGATATATCTTTAACATTTCCAGAAAAAAAGGTATGTGAAACAAGTAAGCATGTAATTGAATGCAGTAGATGGTCTGTAATAATGGAAAATAGGGGTTTGAAAGCATATGTTTCAACTAGACTTGCTGTACTGATGTAATGCTAAACAGCAGTAATGGCCCTAGCATGTGGCTTTGTCTGAAGTGACATAGATCACAGGTCAGGCCCCTGACTCACCCCAGGAAAGGACAGCTGATATTTGGCAACTACTGGAGTGTCTGTCAAACACCACTGACTGTGCCACTGCTAGGCCAGCTACTGGGATGGTGTACATATCCATATGTTACCTGTGCATATAACTATGATACACATTTTCTCTTGTAAATATAAGAGAACTATACAGAGCATGTGCAGTGTAAAGTACTGTTGCAGAAGTATGTGGTGAAATGTTTGTCATATAGTGAGTTCATACCATTCAACTGTACAGTCTTATAAGCACATTTGTGCCTGATATCTGTAGTCACTTGCACATAAGACTTGTGTTATGTTAGGCAAATTGTTATCAGATCTGTAAGCAATGACACTAACATAATAGCCTAGATATGAATGTGGGACATCCTCCAGCTTAGCACTGTGACAGCAAAGCCTACTGTGCAATCAACTTACTTATCTATGTATGTAAATCAGTTGTGCATGTTCTACATCTGTGTAATATCAGTTGCAGTGTAAACAACAGACATAAATGTTTACAGGTACTGGTTGTTGCATTGCCATGTCAATAATATTGGTAGTAGAATGGGCATGATTATCAGATTGTAATTGGAGAAGTGTGCAACTGTGTTATGACCCTCTGTCCATGGCTACCACAAACAGCTTATCTGAACACCTATATACAGTGGATATCAAGAGTATACACACCCCTGATGAAATGCCAGGTTTGTGAACTATACAAAAGTAAGACCACAGGAAATCTTGTCAAGATGTTTCCCACCTTGAATGTGACCCATAACCTGTACAATTCTATTGACAAACAAATCTGTTAGAGGAGAAAATATACAACATAAGAAACATACTATAAACTGGTTGCATACATGTGCACACACACAAACCACTACTTGGTTGATGCACCTCTTGCAGTAATCACAGCATTCTCTTTTTGGTTACACATATGCCATTGATTAACATGATTCTGATTAACTCCAAATAATGTTTAGCTGTCCTAGTCAAATATATTTGACATTTACCCAGTTGCCTGCTACAGCAAAAGACATATTTGGGAGAGAGCTTACAAAGCATTGAAGGGAACTAAGTGTGGAAAGATATAATTCAGGAGAGGAGTAGAAAGTGTCCCTGACATTAGAAATACCATGGAATACAGTGCAGACAGTTATCAGACAGTGGAGAACATATGAGACAACAGTGACACTGCAAACACCTGGACATCCATCCAAAGTGGATGATGTGACAATATGACAACTGGCCATGAAGGCTGGCAGGGGACTAACAGCAACACTGAGCTTGAGGAATGCCTGCTAACTACTGTGTGTGCACCCAATGTGACAATAATCATCTGTATTCCTCATATGCCTGCCATATAGAGAAGGATTGCTACATGGAAGCCTTTTCTTACACAGAAAAACATCCAGGGCTGGACACAATTGCTAAACAGTATATTAAGTCTCCAAAGCTCATGTTGGACAAGGTGTCATGGTCTGATGACAGCAAGGTTCATCCTTTAGCCCACAATTCCAAGAAGTATGTTTGGCCCAACACAATACTTTGCATCACCCAAAGTACACCATCCCCCTGGTGAATCATGGTGATCATGCTGTGGGGTTGCATTTCAAAAGCTGGAACTTGGCCTCCACTCCAGATGGAAGGAATTATGAACATTTGCAAATACCAACTAGTTTTGTCACCAAACATTCAGTCATCTGTTAGAAAGCTGAAGATGAAGAGGGATTTTGCCTGTCAGCTTCATTATGACCCCAAGCATACATCTGAATCTACCAAATAATGGATTCACCAGATGGGAAATACAGTTTGGGAATGTGCCAGCCAGACCTACACCCAACAGATAATCTGTGGGTTGCTCTGAATAGGGCTGTGCACAAGATGTGCCCTCAGTAATTGACATATTTGTAGCACTGTTGGATTGTTGGATGGAAAACTGGGTGGCTATTATTAAGTTAAGATGTGCCATAATGAAAGATTCTGACGTAAGATGACTGAATACTGTCATTATCTCAACAGGTGCTTCCACATAGTATCTGTTTAAGGGTGTGCACACTCATGCAACCAGCTTATTGTAATGATTTCAATTTGCATATGTTTTCCCCTAACAGATTGTTATGTTTTCAATGGCATTGTATAGGCTATAATTCACATTAAAGTTGGGAATTGTTTTGAAATGAGTTATTGTCCCCTTTGGTTGACAGCTGCAATACACAAACCACATGCTAGGTTCTTATATTGCTGTACAGGGCCACATAGGTGCAGAGGGCAACTTGGAAGCATGTCTATCTCTATTTGAACAAACATGTAACGTCACAGACGACTCAATGTAAGGCTAACTATGAGTACAAATCATGCATATCCACACTGCCAAAGCCAGTCACAAGGGTGTCCCCACATATGTTGTCAATCCCAGAGGCAATACAATTTGCCATGTACTGGTATTAAATAACATCTCATACACACATGCCATGGCTACAGGAAACATGCATCAGGCAGGTTAGGTGTGAACATCAGCCCCCTGTCCCCCCATTCCCTATAGGGTGATATGCACGTCAACCGCACACCTCCTCTCATCAGTGGTGAGCAGGTACATTTTGCGTATTAAAAGGCAACAACAGGAAGTCTCCATGGGGCCAGATAACATCCCTGTCTGTATCCTATATGAACTCAGGCAAGTGCTCATAGTGCCATCTCATACCATATTAAAACACAGCCTCAGCAACATCCATACACCATCCTCATGGAAGATGGCCAGTATCCCTCTACACAGAAAGGAATGAGACTAGAGGTTTGAGGTTTGTGCAATTAACTATCCATCATTGGTGGAAATATGACACATCAGGGCCAGGAGTGCTATGCAAGCTGATATTGTGCTAATAGATTAGAGGTATATGGTGTAGCTGACTGCTGGAACTATATATCCACTGTTGATGTGTAATTTCTGTCCAGACTGTTGACAACTGTATAAGGTGCAATGATGTGTTTCATTGTTTATGTCTTCCAGGCGGGATGGATCATGTGTGCAATCCAGCATACACTGCTGCAGAAACTGAGGAAATAGTGGACTTTATAATCCATCATTATGATGTAATGCTTGGCCCCACCTAGGAACATCTGCGCGAATGGACTGCCCTGTGGAATGACCTAGTCCACAGGGTAAATGATGTCAGCCTGAACACAAGAACATATGAGCTGGTCTGGCATTGTGCAACTGACCTCCTTCATAATGCCTGGCGAAGGGCTGCTACCATAGCCAGGGAAGTAACAGCCACAGTTGGGGGCCCACTCATGCAGCCCCCACTTACAGCACAGGAGCAGCTCCTTGCCAATCTTGGTGCACCCACCGAGAAGAGAGCAGCTACATGAAGACAGAATTGTGGATGTGGGTGTCCCTGACACAATGGACAAGCAGCATGCAGGTGAGGCCTAGTGAACATTACTAGAGTACGTTAGCATACATAACCTGTATCTGTAGAGAATCTACATGCATATGTCAGATAAGATAGTAGTTGTGGACAGGGTTTGGTAATGCACATAAGTGCACATCTATGGTGATGGGCAGCATATTTTGTATTATTGGGGGCTGTATTGTTAATGTGCAGAAATGCTGCTTCCCCCCTGTAACAAGGCTACATATTGACAGTACCTTTCCCCCATACCTATGTAGCTTCCTCTGGTCTACTGAGACAGCAGCCTGTAGCTGGTGAGCATGTATTTTTTTTTGTGCTTTGCCAATACACACCTAGCCATATTGCTTGATGTCCATGTTCACTTGTGGTGGTGTTAACTGCAGTGGATCACAGTGGTCACCGGGGGGGGGGGCAATCTGAAGGGCTAAGGTAACATTCCTGCAGCATACCTCACAAACTGTCAGTGCAAGACATGTGGACACAGACCAACAAACTGGGCAGGCCAAATGGCCTACAGTAGGGATATGTCTGAAACATTACTCCTATACAGTGGATAGCACAGTGTACACACCCCTGTCAAGATGTCAAGTGTTTCTGATATATACAATGAGAGAACACAATGTTACATTACACACACCTTTTCTAACCTGTAATGTGACCATAACATAAAGATTTAACTTGTAAATGCAAACAATATGTTCACGATTGGATTGCTCAGGTCATATGTCACATTTAAGGTGGGTAATGTTTGTGAATGCAGTATTGTCATCTCATTTTATATGATACAACAGCCTGCCATGTTAAAAGGGGTGGGTACACTTATCATATCCATGTTAAGCTTAGAAGGTTGTTGATGTAACAGGATTTGTTTGAACATACATTCACTGCTGGTAGTAAGGTGTGAAAATCGAATGTATGTCATTAATTAGTGACATAAATCCTCATATGATCCCAGTTATGTGTCAGATAAACACATAGAGGTTGTGAAGGACAGAGCAAACATATGTGCCAGACATCTACACAGACGCCAATGATATGTACAGTTGTGAGGTATGTTTTACAGCAGTTGCCACTGTGCTATACAGGTGAACATCAATAATGTGTACATGGGTGCAGTGTGTGCTAGGTGAATGCATGTCACCTACTAACAGTACTAATGCATCCCAGACATGTATATTGTTAGTAACAGGGATTGAGAATGGCTGCAATGCATGATGAGGGCTCTGTGTGTCATGCATGTCACCTTTTGGGTAATGTGAGGTCTGTTTAATAGCTTTGTGGCAACTCACCTGTAAGTGTCTGTGTGCATATCTGTGTGCGTAGCAGCCAATGTACAGGTATTAATTTACATTTATTGTCTTCACAGGAGGCAATGGGGGTCGGGGTCCATCCCGCTTGGGAACTGATGTCAGTGTCTCTGCAGACTCTGATGATGATGATAGCAAAAGTGAAGCACAGACTGGGTTGTCAGGGGCTGAATATGTACCATTGGTTGGCATCCCACTCTTGTTCACTCCATCCCCACACACAGACAATGCCCACACATACTCAATCACCAGTGGTCATAGATGATGGACAGTTGGCGGGTAGTGGTATGGGACAGGCAAGTGTGGTGAATATGGTGAGTGTGTCTGTAGACATCAGCCAAAGCCAGAGAACAGGCGAGATTCCACACAGGTGGACGGGCAGGGGTGCTCAAAGGGGGCCCACAGCCTGACATGCTCCTGTCAGAAGTGCCACAGCAAGTGTCACCAGATGCATGTTTTGGACCATCATGGAGGCAAAGGCACTTAGTGAATGTAACACCAGACAGCTCTCAGGGCTGGGAATGCTACTCTTCCTGCTATGCGTGACAACATCCATGATCTTGCTGATACCCACTATTATTATGCTGAGGTCATGGACAGCCAGTTGGGTGAGATGGTGGGAGTCCTCATCCATGGCATGTCAATCATTGAATGTGGAATGTCTGTAATTGAACATGTGGTAGAAGTTGGCCGTTGGCCACATGGATGGGGACAGCAGCACAAACAGCTGAGGGCACGTGGTCCTGGTCAGTCCCAACAGAGACATGGATCCAGCAGAAGCCACTCTCCATCTGGGAGTAGTAGTGCATTTGGCCTTGAGCCTGGTGATGCCTGTGGGTCCCCTGGCAGGCCCAGTTCCCATATCTGTGGCCAGAGATAGTGAACTGTACACCCTGCCATGTATGGTCCACAGCTGTCCAACATACCCCTTTGTAGGGCAGCCACATGGGATGACTGTGTGCATCCATACACACACACACACATCACCATCACAACAAGGTAACCTCCAGACTTACACATACCACCTCTGCACAGCCCATTTCAAATACAACCTCCAAACATGCACATGATGTCCACTAAATGATCCAACCTAAGCTTCTAGCAAACCCACACAACACCCTGTGCATATGATGATACCTGTGCCACATCCCTGCCATCCATACCATTGATGCAGAGACATGCTAATATGGTTCTGATGCACAGGGTGAACATAGGACTTAGTACAGTTTAGCAATGTAATGCTGTGTAGTGTTGACAGCCAGCATGTTTAATGGTTACACGTCAGGGTGTGTAGCTGTCAGCCATTATGCATTATTGTCAGTCATTATGCATTATAGTTAATGTTGACAGCATGTGGTCTCCATAATGCATTCTGTTCATCTTATAGGTGTCTGTATATCAGCAGGATGTGTCCATGTAGACTAAAAGGGGTATGTCAGTGTGGTAACACATTAGGTGTGTCATATCCAGGGTTCATATGTACACAATTGACAGGTTTGTATGACAGTTTTTGAATGTGCTATGTAGCTTATAGGGCTGAGGAGTGTATGCATGTAGGTGTATAGTAGTTGACATCAACACCTCATGTACAGTGGACTCTGGTAAGTCTAGTGGGTGGAACACACCTCAGATTTGTAATTTCCACACACACAAGAGGGTATTGTGTTAATCCAACACACATAGAATATTGTTCACAGACACAGGCACAGACAATCACAATTGCCACTGTTGCTTTTGAATTCCTTACTAATCTAATTAGTGGTAGTACAGTATTATGTAGTCATCACAGGTGACACAGAGCTCATAGTGTGAGCTTCCAAAGTACATGTATAGTGAGTAACATAACATGCCCTTGTAAGGTATGGCAATGGGTGGTGTAGTCGGTGTGACAGGTTTTATACTAATGTCATGCAAGGGAGTATACACCCACAAACACTGCTATATACAGTAATGCATGCACACAAGTGTGCCACGATTGTGCTTAAGAGCCCTGCATCTTTAGCTGCTCATTCCATACTGTTACATAGCTGTTGCTTGCACACAGAACATGGCTTATAGCTCTGCCAAGTGTGTACAGATACCTGTATGGTTGATGTAAAAAGCAACCCTCATAGTGCAGAACGTAGGATGTGTGGTGGGAGTACAATGGCTTACAACATGGCCACCCAATGGAAATATTCCTCACTCAAACACACACACTCAGGATACTGGTCTTGTGCACACACATACATGCACACACATTTGCCAGGACTGAGAGTAGACCCCTACCTATCTAGTTATTGCTACTACAGTGTTACCATGGAAATCATAGACTGAAGGGTGTCCCAACATACTTGTGAGGTGAGGGACATCAGCAGCCCTAGTAAAGTACAGCACTTTGAGGTGCATTGTGGACATCCACAAAATATTTCAACCTACATCACACAGAAACTCCATATGTTCACACAAACCCTGCTAGACTACCATTAATCCACATGTATAACAGCAATACATACATTCAGTCACTGTGTAGAACATTCTCCCCCATTTTGTTGGCCTGTCTCCACAGTTTTATAAGAGGTATTTCCAAATACCCATTGTGATGCTGTTGTTCACACATCTCCATGAAGTTCCCCTCACAGGCAAGGTAAAGGAGCTACACGCCCATGAATTACCCAATAATATCAGTGTATGAAGATGCCATTGTCTATTGGAATAATATCACAGCTGTTCTGCATGCAGTTAGCAACAATAATTGGTGCACAGGCCATCAGCTGCTCATGAGCATTACTGACAAAAGGCAAGCTGCTGCCTATGCAACACAGATGTACACCCTACATGTGTGTGGAGAGGGAGAGTGGGAAACTGGGAAAAAGACAACAAATAGCATATGACCAACTATAGTTTGAAAAATACAAAGACAGGTATGTCGAACAAGTAAGCATCTCATGGACTGCAGTAGAGGGAATGTAAGAATGTGAAAGAGGAGGGTTAACATATATGTCTCAACAAAGCTTGCTGTGATAATATATTGCTGATCAGAAACTACTGCCATAGCATCTGGGTGTGTCTGCAGTGACACAGATCATTGGTAAGGCCCCAGGAAAGGATGGCTCACATATGACTACTACTGGAGTGTGTTGAACAATACTGACTTTGACAATGCTAGGCCAGCTACTGGCATGCTGTATATATCCATATCTTGCTGGTGAATACAACTAGTATATATGTGTTTGTCTCAGATATGTGAGACACCTATATATGATGTTTGCATAGTAAAGTACTGCTGCAGATGTGTGTTGAACTGCATGTTATATACTGAGCTCATAACATTTAACTGTCCAGTGTTATGCACACTGAGCATATGTGTGGCTCAGATTTGTAGACATTTACCCATAGAGTTGTGTTATGTCTGTCAAATAGTTGGCAAATCTGTGAAGACTGTCATTACAACATTCCCCCTTCATTGTCCTCTGGCTTTTCCCATTCGGGATTGCCACATTGGATCATCTGTTGCCATTTCTGCCTGTCCCCTGAATATTGCTGTCTCACACCAACCACATGCATGTCCTCTCTCACCACATCCATAAACCTTATCTGAGGCCTTCCTCTCTTCCTCTTACCTGGCAGCTACATCCTTAACCATCTTTTTCTCAATATATTCAGCAGCCCTCTTCATGATGTAATCCTGCCTATTCAACTTTGTGTCATATCTGTCCAACATGGCTTGTCCCTCTTATATACACATTGCTAAACCTGTGCACTCATGTCATATCCAGTGCAAACCGAAACATCCATACCTCTACCATGTGCAGCTCTGTCCTGCGTTTTTTCTCACTGCCACTGTCTCCAACCTGTATAACATAGGTGGTCTCACACCTGACACTCTTCTCCAACATTTCCATCCTGCCTGTACTCTCTTCTTCATCTGTCTGCCACAGTCGTCATTACTCTGAAATGTTGGTCTCAACCATTTAAGCACATCCACCTTTGCCAAATCTGCTCCATGCATCCTCAACATTCCGCTATCCTCTCTCCCATTCATACACAGATATTCTGTTGTAGTCCTGCTGATCTTCATTACTCCCCTAGCTACAGCATATTTATACCCCTGTAGGGTCTCCTAAATCAGTTCCCTACTCTCAATACAGATCAAACTCAATGTTATCCCTCTGTAGTTTCCACAGCTCTGCATATCTACCTTATTCTTAAAACCCTACCCAAGCACTTTTTTTTCCACTTCTCATGCAACCTCACAACACCCAAGATATCAGTAAATAGTGTGGCTAAACAAACCACTGCCATTTCCCCTAAACACCTCCATGCTTCCACATGTATGTAATGTGGGCCAACAGCCTTGCCAGTATTCATCCCCTTCATAGCTATCCTTACATCTTCCTTGCTAAGCTGTTGCACTTCCTGATTCACCATACCCACATCATCCAATCTTCTCTGTCTCATTCTCTGCAGTCATCAGCCTCTCAAAGTACTCTGTCCATGTTGTCAACACAATTTCCTCACTTGTGAGTACATTTACCTTGTTATCCTTTATCACCCTTATCTGCTGCACATATTTCCTAGCTCAGTACATCAGTCTAGCCAATCAGTACAACTCCTGTCATCCCTCCTTAGTGTCCAAACAGTCATACAACTCTTCATGTGCCTCATCTTTAGCCTTTACCACATCTCTCTTTGCCATGCACCCCATCTCTTTGCACTCCTGTCTACTTTCCTCATCTCTCTGACAGTCTCACTCCTTCTTCCCCATTCTCTTTCTCTGTGTACTGTCTTGTACTTCCTCAGTCCACCATCAGGTCTCCTTGTACTACTTCCTCTATCAACATGTCACACCAAGCACCTTTCTAGATGTCTCCCTTAGTAGCTCTGCTGTACGTATCCAGATATGGGGTAAATTGACAGTACCACCCAGTGTCTGTCTTAACTCTTCACTGAATTCCACCTCACAATCACCCTTTTCTAATTCACACCATGTGATCCTTGCTGCTGAACTCACACTCCCCACTCTTCTTAATCAGAAACATCATCCTGCAGACCAACATTCTATGCTGCCTAAATATACTTTCCCCTTCACCACTTTATAGTCTCCAATCTCCTTCAAACTGGCCCTCCTACATTGGATATATTCAACCTGTGTGCATCTTACTACAGTCTTGTAAATCACCCAATGCTCCTCCCTCGTGTTATAGTACATATTCACCGCAACCATATCCATCTGTTTTGCAAAATCCACTACTATCTCACCGTCTGCATTCCTTTTAACAACATGCATACCTATCCCTTCCTCAGACCCTCTGTTCCCTTCACCAAAATGCCCATTGACATCTGCTGCAATGACCACTCTATCACCCTTGAGTACAGTCATCACCACATCATACAAATTACTTCACATTTCTCTTTGTCATCCATCACACAACCAAATTGTGTAGCATATGGGCTTCCACCAATCTTGGGGCACACACCCCAGTACAACACCAGGGTACAGAGGCCAACATGCTAGAGGCAGGTGACACCCATGCAATGGACAGGGAGTGTGCAGGTAAGGGCCCAGTGGGGATTAGTACACTAATGTATCAGACATACTTGTATTTGTATTGTATCTACATCCATCTGTTAGGTCCGATTGCAGTTGTGGATGGGGGTTTCTAATGCACATAGGTGCAGATCTATGGTGAGGACAGAAAATTGTCTATTGTTGGGTTTGTACTGTAAATGTGCAGACATGCTGCATCCATCCTGTACAAAGGCCACATGTGAGTCTGTTGACAATACCTCTCTCTCTCACAACTACCTAGGTCCCTCTGGTCTGCATATGGGACAGCATCCTGAAGCTGGTGAGTATGGCATTGTTCTGTTGTAGCCTGGCAATATCCCAGGGATGTGAAGGGCATGCAAGTTGTCATGCAACAACTATCAGCAATAGCTATATTGCTTTATGAGCATGTTTACTTGTGGTGAGGTTAACTGCATTGCATCACAGTGATCACCACTGGGGGCTATCTGAGGTGAATTCAACATTCCTGTAGAATACCTCACAACTTGTCAGTGCAAGACATCTGGAAAGAGGTCAGCAAAATGGACTAGACAAATGGCCTAAGGTAGGGACATGTGTGACACATTACTGCTATGCAGTGAATATAAATTGTGTACACACCCTGTTAAGATGCAAGATGTTTTCTGATACATACAAACTGGGACCACAATATGGCAGGCCACACCCCTTCCAACCATTAATGTGACCCATAACATGAACAGTTCACTTGTAAAACCAAACATCTGGACTCATGTATTGCACCTACAAGGCTGGCCAACAGATAGGGTGGTAGAATTGTATCAGCATGATGCTTCAATCAGGTATGATACCTGATGCTGTCATATGTGTCAGTATACTCACTGTGGCCTATTTGGCTACAGTATCACATACATGGGTATTGTTCGGGCACACAGACCACTTCCGAGCACTTATAGGTTGCAAACATCTGGATATTCCTGGCATATCTGTACAGAGGACTGTGCAATGGTTAAACTTGCTGCATGTGAGGCGGCAGATGCTGTTGCCACACTATATAAAGTAATGGCATCAGGAGGTGTTCATCAGCCGTGTATGGTACACACATCAAAATGGTATAAGCCACACAAGATATGATCCTCACACACACAAACAGTTGCCAGTATTTGGAATAGAACTCCTGCCTATGTAGTTATTTCAAATATAGTGCTACACAGTTATCACATGTGCCACAGAGCTTATATATTTTCACCTAGTACAAAGGTACTTCTAAGGTGGATGGCATCAACAGGACTACTAAATTGGAGTGAGGGAAAGTGTAAAGGGTAGTACATAGGTTGAAAATGGTATAACCCACACACTACATGATTTCCACACAAACACACACACACACACACACACACACACACACACACACACACACACACACACACACACACACACACGCACACAGTTGCCACTAGTAAGATTATAACTCCTGCCTATCTAGTAATTTCTAGTATAGTGCTATGCAGTTATGAGATGTGCCACAGAGCATATACATTTTCACCTAGTCCAAACCTACACAGTTTAAGCGCCTATTGGTTTAACCATGTTTTAGAGCTGCTTAACTTCATGCAAACCCACACAAACCCACTTACAACTGCTTAAAACTGCTTTAATCACTCTGTTGGAATTAGCCACTGTTCAGCCCAGCAAGAAAATAATCAGCCCTGCCAAGTCTTGAACCCAGGACCCTGTATAGTAGAGTCAGAGAACATACCAATACACCATCTGAGCTGTATGAATTATTCATTTTTTCAAACATATCATGCAATAGAGGAATACAACAATAGTGAGAAAGTTCTGTGGAAACATTCATGTGTTGTATACAGACACATATATATATATATATATATATATATATATATATATGTATATATCTTTCTCTTTCTCTCTCTCTCTCTCTCTATATATATATATATATATATATATATACAGATATATATAGAGTTTGATATATATATATATATATATATATATAATGTATGAACAAAGATATATATATATATATATATATATATATATATATATATATATATATATATATATATATATATATATATATATATATATATATATATATATATATATATATATATATATATATATATATATATATATATATATATATATATATATATAATATATGAACGAGGATATATATATATACACACACACACACACACATATATATATATATATATATATATATATATATATATATATATATATATATAGTTATATAACATGCTGTGCAGCCATACCTTAGAACTATACCTATCAACCTCTTAGTGCAACAGTAATGAACAAAGGCTGTACAAAGGGTGGGAAATGGGCCACATATCGGGACATAATCAGAATATTGCTGTCATAACTGAACAGTTCTACAGCAACAGTGTGTGTATCAGCAGAACTGTCCGAATGATATGAGGAAGGGAACTCACATGTATGTCATTATTCATAGGTTCATAGGTAGGTACTAGGCTATCAGCCCAAAGGCCTAAGTAAGTCTAGCCAACAATGTTCCCTGGCTTACGCCACCCAAGAAAGTTATTTTCCTGTGCCCCTGTTGAGCAGAGCCACAGAAGTGATCCCCAGGGTGTATTTCATATTTCCTATCCACTCATCAAGATTTTTCTTGAATAGTGCTAATGATGAACTTTGCTTGACATAGATGGCTAGCTTGTTCCAGAGTATGGGAAGTCTCTGAGACAGTAATCTATCCCTCCAGCATGTCCTGTTTATTGTGGTGACAAAGTTTAGGTCCTTAGAGCGTGTAGCTCAGAGGGACTGGGACTTCTTTAGGTGTAGCATGTCCAACAGCTCTGGGTTTGACATAGCTTTATATATTAGGCAGAGATCACCTCAGAGTATGCGATATGCTATGGAGTATAGCTGGAGTTTCTTGAGACGGTCAGTGTAGGGGATCTGTTTGAGGCCAGTAATCCTCTTTGTGAGGTACTTCTGTGGTCTTTGAGAACCCATTTGTGATGAGGTATGCCACGTATAAGGATTTCCTGACTACTGTGGTGATGTGATTATCAAAGTAGAGACTACTCTCCACCTGGGTCCCAAGGTCTCTTATCACAGATTCGGTGTTAAGTAGACTGCCATCTATGTGGTAGTTCATGGGTACAGAGTTTTTACCAAAGGGGATGACAATGCACTTTTTGGCATTGAGCTTGAGGCCATGGCTCTGACACCAGGCATCTGTCTCAGTGAGGCCCTTCTGTAGGATGTCCATATAATTTAGGGACTTGACTATGGCTCCTAGTTTGTAGTCATCTGCAAACTTTGTTAGCCAAAGGCCATCTGTGTTAGCCTGTACTTCAGAGAAGTAGATACCAAACAGCAGAGGTCCCAGAACTGAACCCTGTGGTACTCCACTTTCACTGGTTTGAAGTCAGATTTGGAGTCTGCAACTTTTACAGTGTGGGTTCTATCAGTGAGCCAGTTGGCAACCCATCTTGTGGCGTAGGGATTTATCCCTAGTTTAGTGAGTTTAACCATAATTCCAGAATGGGGGATGGTGTTGAAAGCCCTTATGACGTCAAGATAGGCTGTGTGAACCACCTTATCCTCGTCTACGGCTTTGGTGACTGCCTCAAATAAGTTAATCAGATTTAGGAGGTATGATCTGCATTTCACAAACCTGAACTGGGTGGGGTCCAGAGTTTGGAGGTTACCAATGTCTTCGTTTATGAGTTCCATGATGATATGTTCCATGGCCTTGCAGACCAGACTCGTCAGGCTAATACTGCAATAGTTCCTGGGATCAGTGGTGGCTCCTCCTTTGTGGAGTGGGATAACTGTTGCTGTGCACCATTCAGTGGGCACAAAGCCTGACATGAGGCTATGATTGAACATGGTGCTTAGGTGGGGAGCCAGTTAATTCTGAATTTCATGTAAAATGCAGCCTGGGATGTTGTCCAGTGCCATGGATGCTGTGTTTTTGGCTTTAGAGAGTGCAGCTTATACCTGCATAGTTGTGATTACAGGGACTTTGCATTCTTCCTGTATAGATATGGGCCCTTTAGGGGGTCAGAGTGGGGTAAAGTTAGCACTGAACCTGTCTGCCAGGATGTTGGCAACATCAGTTGGTTCTGTAATTTTCATGCCGTTGTGCTGTAACTCAGAGCAGATCTGGGTGTTGCCACAGAGATTCATGACATAGCTATAGAATGCTTTTTGGATGTCCTTGGAATCAGTGGCGATTTTGTTTTTCTAGCTAGCTTTGGAGGATCTTATAAGGGATCTCAGCTTCTTACTGAGGCTGATCAGGGAGCTCCTCCACTCATGGGATTTTACTCTCTTTTGCAACAGTTTCTTCCTTTTGTTGCAGAGATTGTTTATGGCAGGGGACCACCAGATTGGCTTCCTTTTTTTGGAGTATAGCCTCTTGGTTCAGTTTGGGATAGCGAGATTCATGCACTTCTGTAAGTAATTATAGAGTGCCTTGGTGTAGGATTCAGCAGTTGTAACTGTATTGTCCATCTGCATAGGTGTCATGAAGTTCACCACTTCTGTCTTAAAAAGCATGACGTTGGCTTTGGAGAAATTATTTACCATGGTTTCCTTAATGGGGGGTGGGATGTGGATATGTCAATGTGCTTATGGTCAGATCTGACCAATGAGGAGTTGACTTCAGGTGTGGAACACCGGTCACTCATGTTGGTAATGACTAGGTCTAGGATATTGTTGCCCCTGGTGGGGGTGTGGATAAGTTAATCCAGAGCATTGGACTTTATGAATTCCAGAAAGCATTGAGCAAAGGAGTTGGTACATGAGTAGTTTTCCCAGTTAATGGTGGGGTAGTTGAAATCACCCATTATTAGGGTGTTTGGTTGAACCCTAATATCTTCAAGTATATTAAGAAAAGAGGAGTGACAATCCTGGGGCATGATGGGGGATCTGTAACAAGCTACAATTTGGATTGCAGTTTTGCCCAGAATTAGTGGCACTTGGTAACCTTGGATGCATTATGCTGAGCAACTAGCTTGGAGGTGTGGGTATCCTTAATGAATATGGACACACCTCCACCTTTGGTGTTCCGGTCCAGGTTAGATGGCCAAAAAGTGTGGTATGCGTTATAGCCTCGTAATGCAGGGGTGCTCTCTGGAGCCTTGAACCAGGTCTCAGTCACTGCACAGATATCGATGTTCTCCATTTTAAGGAGTGCCTTGAGGGAGTGCATTTTGAGATTTAGACTTCTAGCATTGAGTAGCATTTTCCTCAGTTTTTGCTTGCCTGTTCCTGTTATGGTGGTGAATTTGTCATTTGGACCTTGCCTAAATAAGGCGCTATAGGGGTTGCAGGAGCCTTAGCCAGTATCCAGAATCCAAGGGGCGACAGTTGCAGGCCATCTCTGGCAAAGCATCGTGGTCTGTCGACAATGTTGTCCCAGGCAGACAGATACTGGTGCCCCTTAGAATGACACCAAAACTTAGCCAATTGTTGAAGTCAATCATTTTGTCTTTGTACTGTGGTATCATTCTGTGTGATGGCAGGATGCTACTCAGGGCTAGGGTCATACCTGCCTGGGCTACATGATCAGAGAGCTCTTCTATGTGTCTTTTCATGTAGTCCAGGGAGGCACATCTCAGGTCGTTCACACCAACATGGACAATGACAGAGTCATAGTTGTACTTGTTGTGGAGTGACCTGAGTGCATGGGTTATGTGGCAGATCCTGGCACCCGACAGACAGCTGACAGTAACCATCTCCTTGTTTAGCCTGGTGAGTGGGACATCAGTATGACTGACTATAGAGTCACCTATGACTAGTGTGTTGGGTACATTGTTTTGCCTGATGGGCTGTGGTTGAGTGGCACAGTGAGTCTGTGAGCTATGTGTCATTTGGGTTGTGTTGGAGGGGGGTGGAGGTTGCTTGCATTTCTGCTTTGGAGGTCTCTGTTGCTTGAGCAGATTATTATTGAGAGCCACCACAAATGTTTTTGTGTTTCTATGTGCAGATTTTGGTGGTGTAGGTTTAGTGGGACTATGTGATGAGTGTGGTGTAGTGCAAGTGTTTACATTCTTCTCTTGACTGTCAGGTTCAGTCTTGGTTGGAGAGAGCTTTACATCCAGTTTGGCTAGATAAGTGCATCTCTCACAAGTTGTAGTGTTGGGTGGTAAGAGGAGAGGGTTGTCTGCTGTGTACATAAGGCAATTGCTACATTGCCCCAAGATACCCAGATTCATCATATAGACAGGAGAGAACACTGGGACCTGACCCTTGGACATGCCTGAATAAAAAAACTATTTTCCTCTAGACAAATGAGGAAAAGTGAGTACAAGAGCTGTTTTTTCTCTAAGTAAGTGAGGAAAGTAAGTACAGAAACTGTTTTCCCCTAGGCAATGAGGAAGGTTGAGTGCTTTAGTAATTTGTAGCTTATTTAGTTCTTACAAAAAATTCTGAACAAGTGCTAAGCATGAATAAGCAAATTCAAGTGCTAAAACTAAGAATGTGTATCAGGACAAGACTAGTTACAGAAAAGAAACAAGTGTAAATGCAGGCTTTTAAATCAGAAATGTTGACAGAGATGGTAAAATTGCCCAAACGGCAAATAACTACAATTTCTGAGCCAGAAACCACTCCTTATGTGGTAGATAGGTTTCCTAGTGCTTACCACTCCCAATGATGAGCTAGCAGGCTTCCCTCCAACACAATCAGGCTTGGGGGGGGGGGGGCTCAAAAGCTTATAAACAGTTTTGGATATAGCAAATCTTTATCTGGACTAGACTAGTTACTGGAAAGGCAGGAAACAAGCTTAAATTGTTTTGGTACAGTTAAGCAGAACACAGGGAGATTCTAGCAATGTTTTTTTTCTTTAATGGAAAGGGAGAAAAGTGAAGCAGAAGATAATTCAAAGTTAGGAAACTAAGTGGGTTGGCCTTCTCAAATGCTCTCTCTGTATTAGGTAGAATGAGCTAATGACAATAGACTGGGAGGAGTGTCCCAGATCAAATTTACAGTAGGGACAGGCAACTGCAAAGCCACCAAGTATAACAGCTAGACACCAACAGGGAAGGAGGGCGGAGAACAACACTACAGCTACTAACCTATGCTCTTTTAGCCAGTAAACACTCCAAAAATGTTTATCACAGCAGAAGAGCAGCAGTGAGCCACAAAATGAAAGTTTTTAAACAGATAAAGGAGCAAGGAGACTCTACAGAATGATTTTAACTGCAAAACAAATCAGTTATATGATACACTCCTTGGCAGGAAATCAGAACATACAAACAGGTGCTTAACAAGTAGAGGAAATTTCCAGTTAATACCTTTCACACAGTGAAACTAGATAAAAAGCTTTACAAACAGTGTAACAGTGAAAACCTTATTTATCAGGCCCTGTAAGGCAGACAATTTTAGTTCAACCATGCAGATTAGTTAATTGCAATAAAATACAGTAAAAAGTAAGCAGCGAGCAATAAAAAGTGCTATATATAAATTACTAGAAGCTATAACTAGTAAAAATAAGCAAAAAAAAAAAAAAAACAGGATACTTATTGTTATATATCTCAGATTAGAGTTCTAGTCAATGCCCATCCTCCACTCAGCTCAGTGTGTATAGACTGACATAAATCCTTGGATCATAACAGTATTTCCCAGACAAATACAAATAAACTGTGGGACAGAAACAAAGTATGGGCCAAACACCTGGACAGTCTACAAACAGTCTGGAAGTGGCGAGGTATGCTCACAATGATTCTGGAACAAGCCAGACAAAGTGGGGGATTAAAGGCATGACAATAGAGGCATGCACAAATTATGTGATTAGATAAGCTTGAAGGTTGTTGTACTAACACACTCTTGTGGGAGGAAAGGCTGGATACTGCCCTTCTAAGCTGGGAATTTCTGGTTAAAGGCTTATAGTGCCTGCATATTTGAACTGTTTCTTACTGAAATCGGTGTGCCTCGTTTGCTGTAGCATGATAGACTAGATCCAGGCCTGCTGAATCTAGCTTTGTTTGTATAACTTGAGCACTAATCCAGGCCTTCTTTTTAGGAGAAGGTTTCCCTGCACCCTAGTAGCAGGAGTGTGCAGCTAGAACTTGTCTGATTGAAGACTACAGGAATAGGGCTCAGTTTTGAGATTTTTTTACTGGTTAATTGGGTAATTTGTTTAAAAGCCTTTTCTGATTGCTTGTAGTCATCTAAAGCTGTTTAAGTGTATTTTTTACTGTTTGTACTCATTTAAAACTGTTTTAAGTGTATTTTTTACTGTTTTTGCCTTATCTTTTCAAAAAAAAATTGTTTCCTTGTTTCCCACCTTTCTAAGCTAGTATAGTCCAGTTTTCAGGCTAGTGCTGAATTCAGGGCTGTGTTACAATTTTCTGAGTTGCCCATACCTTACTTGGATAGAAGGAGGTTTCTCTGTTCACCTGCGAGAGAGGGAGCTTTGAGCAGCCATCTGTCCCTGGAGGAGTGGTTCCAGCCCAGATGTTAGTAGTTTATAGGCCATTTTGGGCTAATTTCTATCTCTTTCATTTCCCTGCTGTAAAAAACGTGTTTGCACGGTTTTGCACATCCGGGTAGCACCGGTTAGCTAGGACTAAATTTATCCCGGCTCCACCAAGTCTCCTCTTAAGTTTTTCCCTTGAAAGTAGTCTAACTCTCAACCTAAGCACTTAAAAAGCATTCAACAGTCCAGCACTTGCTCAGACCTAATAGCAAGCACTAATATACCCCGACACTTGATTGCCCAGCAGGGCAAGGCTCATTATTCACTCCTCACCAACTAAGCAACTAAGCAGATCACCCTACTATTCAGGCATGACCAAAGGGCAGTTTCAAGTATACTCTCCAGTCCAGCTGGTGAACCTGAGTATCCTGAGGCAATGTTACAATGTACACAGACAACCCTCTCCTTCTACCACAAAACATTAACATATGCGAGAGATGAAATTATATAGCTAAATTGGAGGCTAAGCTCTCTCCACCCAAGACTGGAACAGGCAGTCATGAGGAGAAGGTTAACACTTGCACCACACCTCCAGCCTCACATAGATATACTAAACCAGCACTGGCAAAAAATATACAAAAATACACAAAATCATACTCGGAGGTTCTAAATAAAAACCTGCAAAAGCATCAGAGACCTCCAAAGCAGACACCCAAAAAACCTGCACCTCCCTTCACAAACCAGACAACATAAAACACAAAATCATTGTGCTGCACAATCACAGCACTTAAGGTGAAATAACATACCTAACACACTAGTAATATATTCAGGCACACTAATGTCCCACTCACTAGGCTGGACAAGGAGAAGGTTACTGTTAGCTGCCTGTCGGGAGCCAGAATCCACCACATAACACAAGCACTCATGTCACTCCAGAAAAAGTACAAATATGACTCTGTCATTGTTCATGTTGGTGTGAATGACCTGAGACATACCTCCCTGGACTACATGAAAAAAGACATGGAAGAGCTCTCTGATCATGTAGCCCAGGCGGGTATGACCCTGACCCTGAGTAGCATCCTGCCCTCACCAAGAATGATACCGCAGTAAAAAGAGAAAAATGAACAATTTCAACAATTGGCTAAGCTTCTGGTGTCATTCAAAGGGGATCCAGTGTCTGTCAGCCTGGGATGACATGCTCGACAAGCCTCATTGCTTTGCAAGAGATGGCTTGCAGCTGTCACCCCTAGGCTTTCGAATACAGGCCAAGACTCTTGCTGCCCCCATAGTGCCTTTTTTAGGCAAGGCTCAAAAGTCAAACCCACCTCTGTAAACAGCACAAATAAATAATGAGGGTTATGCTACTTAACGCCAGGAGGTTAAATCAAAATGCATGCGTTCAAAGCCCTCCTCAGTATGGAGAACGTTGACATCTGTGCAGTAACTGAAACCTGGTTCAAGGCTCTACAGAGCACCCCAGCACTACTAGGCTAAACTCATACCACACATTTCAGCCACAGGACATGGACCAAAACACAAAAGGAGGGGGTGTATCCATATTCATCAAGGATACATACACCTCCAGGTTAGTGGTGCAGCATGATACCTCCGACATCATCCATGTGCAACTAACATCAGGCAAATCTGCAATGCAAATTTTGGACTGCTAAAGATCACCCTCCATGACCCAGGACCACCACTCTGCCTTTCTGGAGACACTGGAAAAGATGAAGGTCCTACTGAACACCCTGATATTGGGCAATTTACCCTACCATTAACTGGGAAAACTACTCAAGTACAAACTCCCAGGCCAGTGTTTCCTGGAATTTATCAATTCAAATGCCCTGGATCAGCTGGTAAACTCCCCTACCAGAGGTGAAAACATATTGGACCTGGTCATCACCAACATGGGCGAGAAGTGTTCCACATACCCGTCACTGGTTAGATCAGACCATAAATTAATCACCCTGGATGTCCACACCACACCACCACCTCCAACCAAGGAAACCACAGTGAAAAACTTTTCTATAGCAAACGTCACCTTACTTAAGACATAGGTGGTATGTTTCACAGCCCCTACGCTAAAGGATAACAGTGTCTAAGATGCAGGAACCTTTACAAATGCAATCTATGAGCACCTACAAGGATGCATGGATCATGCCATCCCTAGCAAAACCAAGACACACTCCCCTAAGAGAAGGAAACCAGTCTGGTGGACCCCTGCCACAGGCTATACAATAGAAGGAGGAAACTAGTTCTGAAAAAAAGCAAATCCCAAGAAGGAAAGACATCCCTGACCAGTATCAGTAAGAAACTAAGGTCCCTAAGCTATCTTTGGAAGAAAAATAGCCAAGGATTCGAAAGATAACCACAAAGCCTTCTTTAGCTATGTCAAGAATCTAAGTGGCAAGTCACAGATATGCTCTGAGCTAGTGCAAAATAGCACAAAATAGACTGAAAACACTGATATTGCCAACATCCTGGCAGATAGATTCAGTGCAAATGTCAGCCCCCTCTCACCTCCAAAAGGGCTCACAACAGTACCAGAAAAGTGCAGTGTCCCAGAAATCACAGACGCACAGGTGAAAACAGCCCTTTCAAAAGCCAAAAACACAGCGTCAATGGGGCCAGATGGTGTCCCAGGCTGCGTCTTGTATGAACTACAGAACAAACTAACCCCCCACCTAAACACACTGTTCAACCTCAGCCTCTCCACAGGCTACATGCCCATAGAATGGCACACAGCAATGGTTATTCCCCTCCACAAAGGAGGGGCTACAACTGACCCTGGTAACTATTGCCCCATAAGCCTGACTTGCCTGGTCTGCAAGGCTATGGAGCGCATCATCATGGAACTCATTAACAAAAACATTGGGAACCTCCAAACACTTGACCCAACCCATAAATTAAAAAAACAAGAAACAAACTGGTGAAAAAAACACCCTTGCAGGTCCTGGATTCAGATAGATGTGTGCAAAGTTCTTTATAATCCACAGGTTATGTTGTAAACAAGAACGCCAATAAACGAAAAAACCAAATTGAAATTTTATTGAGCTTAAAAACAAGCTTTTCATTGGCGCTCTGCACCAACTTCCTCAGAAAACAAACTGCACCACACATTTGTCTCATTATAAAGACATCACTACTCCACTCAGATGCGCCCGCTAACGGCTCCCCTTTAAAAAGCACATAATTACACTTTGAAATTTTTAACTAAGAAGTGGCCAAAATGTTCAACAATTTGGTATCTACTACCCATACCTGCCATCAATGCTGGTAAACCTATAATGCTCCAAATATTGAATTTTAAAGCCACCATAATTACATATAAATACAAATGATCGAATGTGTCAATAACCACAAGAAAAATTATAATGTATTTTAAAAATAAGTATAAAAGTGGAAAAAAATTCCCACAAGTGTTAATATAAACATTAATATAAACAATAAATGGTGAGCACAGAAATAAAATAAAAATAAAAATAAAAAATGGTAAAACCAAAAATATGTTCCCAGACAGCATTAAGTCACTCCAGGGGGCTTCTCAATTTGAGGAAGCAACTGATGGAAAGCATACTGTTAAGTCCAGGTTGCCACATCAACTCCTTGCATTCCAGTCTTAAAGAATCGGGTCCCCTTATAAACTCTTGGTTTAGCTGATCGATGACTGTAAATGAAAATTCATGACCTGGATTATCTAATATATGTTTGGCCAGGGTGTTGTCAACCTTCCCCTTCCTGATGGCATATAAGTGCTCGTATACTCATTCCTGTAGTTTCCTATCAGTCTTGCCGATGTAGAATCCTGGACAGACCAAACACTGGGCTAAATATACCACCCGATTGCTGGCACAATTGAATCTTCCTTGTATGAGATACATCTTATTTTTTTTTATTATACTTCTTATTTTTGTTTACAGTCATCGATCAGCTAAACCAAGAGTTTATGGGGGGACCCAATTCTTTAAGACTGGAATGCAAGGAGTTGATGTGACAACTTAAGTTGGAAGCTTACCATTTACCTGGACTTAACAGTATGCTTTCCATCAGTTGCTTCTTCAAATTGAGAAGCCTAGTGAGGTGAAGCCCCCTGGAGTGACTTAATGCCATCTGGGAACATATTTTTGGGTTTTACCATTTTTTATTTTTATTTTATTTCTGTGTTCACCATTTATTATTTATTTTATTTATTTATTTTACATTTGTTGACCGGGCTAGTCTAACTGGATACATGTCCATTTTCAGTAGAGGCCCGGGGAGAAAAGCTCCAGACACAACATTATACACAATACAATAACGATATATATTGGACTTACATTAGCAATTTTTAGAGTATAGAGAGAAAAGAAAAAAAAAAATAGATCAAGCAAAGAAAAAGAAATTTTTTTTTTTTTTTTTTTTTTTTTTTGGGATGAGACTACTCATTCGTAATATTTGGGGTAGTTAGTTAGAAGGAAATAATATGCTTGTAAATATTAAAATTATATGCAAACCTTTGTAATCAGGAGAGAAGTGGGACGGTTGAAGAGGAAAGTATGTGGAAGAGAGGAGAAGTCAGAGAGCAAAGAAAGGAGATCAGTAGTCTACATTAGTGGGGTAAAGGGTGAAAGTGGCCTTAGGTAGTAGGAAGATAGAAGTGAACGAGGAAGCAGTTAGTCAGGGTTTGTGCAGGGGCACATCCAGTGAGATTTTAGGTGAAGTTTGAGTCTTAGTTTAAAGAGAGAAAGGGATGGTAATTGAGTTAGGTCTGTTGGTAGGAGGTTCCAGTGTTTGCCAACAGTGTTTGAGAAAATGCTATCGCCTGACAAGTTATTAGACTTCATAGTACAGACAAGTAATCTAGTAGAGGAACGAAGTGATGTTAGATTCGTGTATGGGGTGATAAGGTTAGTGAGAATAGGAGTATTTTCAGGTTGATAAAAGATTTTATGAGCAATGATGAGTTGGGAAAATGTTAGTAAGTTAGGTAATTCAAGCCAGTTGAGTTGCTTAAGATTGAGACAATGGTGTGTCTTGTATGGGTTGCTGGTAGCAAATCTGGCGATATTGTTATAAGCATGTGATAATTTTTGGAGGTTAGTTCTTTTTAGATTAGTATAAATAGACGAAGCATAGAGAAGTGTAGAGATTAAGTGAGAGTGGGCAATGGTGGTTCTGGCTTGTGGAGTAAGGAAAGGTTTGATTCTGTATAAGGAACCAATTTTTCTGTTCACTGCTTGTATGGTGTTGTTAATGTGAATATCATAGGTGAGGTTGGTGTCGATAGTCACTCCTAACAGTTTGGTAGATTGTTCAGGTGTTATCAGGGTGCCTTTGCTA
Source organism: Protopterus annectens (assembly GCF_019279795.1). Taxonomy (NCBI): domain Eukaryota; kingdom Metazoa; phylum Chordata; order Ceratodontiformes; family Protopteridae; genus Protopterus; species Protopterus annectens. Next base: position 402,678,648 of record NC_056728.1, read on the forward strand.
GATACAATAGAGAGATCAATGGGTGGGGACCTATTGGTAGGTGGAAATAGTAGCAGCTTGGTTTTTTTGGCATTGAGAAGTAGGCAACGTTTAAGGAACCATTCTTCAACCATGTTAAATACCCTTTGGGTTTTATAGTGGAGGTCTGAGGTGGAGTTAGCAGAGCAAATGAGCGTGGAATCATCGGCATATTGAATACAGGTGGCCTCTGGGACTGCAATGTGAAGGTCGTTGATAAAGAGAGAAAAGAGAAGAGGTCCTAGTATTGAGCCCTGGGGGACTCCTGTGGAGACTGGTAGAAGGGATGATAGTTTATTTTGCCAGACAACTGCTTGTTGCCTATTGTTAAGGTAAGATTTGAACCACTGAATAGCTGGGGGGTCGAGAGCCAGAAGTTCCAGGGTATTTATCAGTATGGGATGGTTGACCATATCAAAAGCCTTTGACAAGTCGATGAAGAGAGCAGAAGAGAGGGTGCTGTTATTATGGTTTTTATTGATGGTATCAGTGAAGGATAGAAGGGCTGTGGTGGTACTGTGAAATGGCCTAAAGCCATGTTGGCAAGTAGCCAAGATATTGTATTTTATTAAGTGGTTAAGTAACTGATGGTGAATACATTTTTCCATGACTTTAGCTAAGGGTGAAAGAAGAGCTATTGGTCTGTAGTTAGAATAGTCAGTGGATTTTCCACCTTTATGAAGTGGGATGATATGGGAGACTTTCCAAATATCAGGGATGATACCTTCATTAATGGTTCTATTTAGTAGGATGGATATGGGAATGGCAATGGATTTTGCTGCTATTTGCAGATATTCAGCAGGGAGTTGGTCTGCTGATGGGAAGAAGGTTTAAGCTTTATGAGGATTTTATAGATAGAGTTCGTAGAGATGGGGTGGAATGTGAAAGTTGGTAGGGTTATAGAACTATTTGACGTTTGGTTCCTATTGTCAGAAGACAGCTGGCTTGCCAAGGACTGGATGGTCTCTGTAAAGTAGGTATTGAAATTATTTGCAGTTTGGAGTGGGGTGTTTTGGTCAGCATCATGAGGAGATGGTGTACTACAGTGACCAGGTTTAAGGAGACTATTGATGCTTGCCCAGAATTTCTGAGGTTGCTTTTGGTGAGTTTGTTGAAGCTTGCTATAGTAGTTCTTTTTGTCAGATAGAATAGCCCTTTTTGTCATATTTCTAAATTGTTTGAAGATTTGTCTATCAGGAGAGGTTCTGTTAGTTCTCCAGTTATGCCAAGCTTTATTTCTTTGTAGTATTTTATTCTTAGTTTCAAGTGTTAGCCATGGGGCTGGTTTAAATTTCATTCTAATAGATCGTTGGGGCGCATGCTTATCTAGGATAGCAAGAAATAGTGAGTTAAAGTATGTTACAGCTTCATTGAGTGGAAGGTTTTTAACAGGTTTCCAATCACAAGCTTTAAGTTCGTTCTGGAAGAGGTCGGGGTTGAAATGTTTCTTAGATCGAATTGTTCTGTATGTTGGGGTGATAAAGATATCATTCTTTTGTCTTATTATGTAGGTAAGCATGTGATCACTAAGATCGTCTGGTAAGGTGCCCACCATGTAAGAGGTTGGGTCTTTATTTGTAAGGATCCAGTCTAAGGTACTTTCTTTGTTAGTTGGTTTGTTAATTCTGGTCGTTTGGTTGATAGTTTGAGTAAAGCCATGGAGATTAATGTGCATGGAGGGGTTAGTGGTATTAATGGTTTTCCAGTCGTAATTGAAGTCACCTAGTACTATAGTTTCCTGTGGGTAGTCTGTAGACACCCATCCAAGGATTTCTTCAATAATTATGTTGTTATTACCAGGGGGTAAGTAGAGACAAATTATGTAGATGGATTTTTTAGGGTTAATCTGCAGTTTAGAGATGAGGATTTCAGCTTTATTTTGCAAGGGTGGGATGTCATTAATAGAGGAGATCTGGAGTCCATTTTTGTAAAGGAGTGCTACTCCTCCTCCCTTACGTTTTAGGCGGTCCTGCCTTAGAATGTTGAAACCAGGAGGAATTATTTCGTTATCTTTAATTCCTGGTTTTAACCAAGTTTCTGTAAGGCAGAAAATATCAATTGAGTGAGTTTCAAGTAGAGCGTGAATGTGGGAGATTTTGTTATTTATGCTGCGAACATTTAGGTGCGCTATTAGTAGGGAGTTAGTTTGTTTAATTAGACCAGTGGGATTTTGGTCGGATGTGGGGTGGTTATTTAGTGAAACTGCTATGGTAGGGCCTGGATTAGGGTGTATGTCCCCATCCTTTAAGAGCTGATTTATGGATGAGGATATGAGGTTATGTGGGATGTTTGAGAGAAGTTTCCATTTCTTTGTGTTATGGTTCAGTAGCTTTATATGGATATATCGATGGTATTGTGGTAACAAGTAACATGGCGAAAAAGTTATGTTTATGTGTTTGTGGGAGTAGACTATGTTTGGTGTGGTAGTGTGTTTTGGAGGGAGGTTTGTGAGGAATAAATTGGGTTTCTCATAATAGGTGAGGAGGTAGGCAGATGTAAGGATAGAAAGGATGGGTAAGTAGATTGATATGAGGGAGACATTTAGAGTGGGGACTTTTTGATATAGTAGGCATGTTTAAAAGAGTGGTAATATGGGCTTCTTGTTGTGTGGTTGGAAAAAGAAAAGCAAGGTTAGGCAGAAAATGCAGGAAGAACTATAGGAAGGAAGGAGTTGAAAATGGTTTGGGGTGAAATAACCAGTAGTAGAGAGTAGTAGTGACAGAGGTGTGGGAGGAAAGGTGTGGTTAGATGCAGGCTGTGAGTAGTTAACAAGTAGGTGGGATGAGGAAGGGGTGTGGCTTGGTGTGTATAAAGGTAGGACTACTGGGGGTGGGTGGGATTTGGGGGTAGGGTAGGGAAGTGGAGCGGGGCACACACAAGTGAATGAGGAGTAGAGAGGAGACAATCAGAGATGCAGGTAGCTATAGTGAAGTATGTAAGAGCAGTAGGGGGGAGGGTTAGGTAGGATGGAGGATATCCAGGAATAGGAAAAGTGCAGTAAATTGACAGGGGATAAATCTGGAGAGGAGTAGTGAAGTGCTGAGAGGGATAGATGTTAAGGGAAAAGGGAGATAATAAAATGAAGAGGTGAGACAGGGATAGAGTAAAAGTGAAGAGAAGAATGAGGGAGAGGGATTGGAGCGCCACCTAGTGGACAACGGTGGTATAGGGAGAAAAAGGTGAAGGTGTAGGAAGACTCAGCTAGTCAGGAGCTCTGGAAAGACCAGTGACAGTGAGGCAGGACAGGCAGAGCGGAGTTGCAGGCTTATGTGGTAGCTAGAAGAGGGGAAGGGAGGAGGAGGAGGAGGTGGAGGGTGGGGAAGAGCTGCTGAAACTCAGATTCAGGGTAACCTTAGGACACTGGTAGGGCAGAAAACTAGAGACCTACAGCACAAGAGGTTAGATTCTAATAACCTACTTTCTTCCTTCTTTACTTTGAGGATGTCAGAAGAGACAGTCAGGTAGGTGCAGCCAAAGCAGTGTGGACGGGCCACAAGGTCCCAATACAGCTAGAGGTTAAGAAGAGATTCAGGTCCTTGTAGAGCTAGGAACTTAGGTAAGGGAGGTTGAGAAATGTAATGGTGGAAACAAAGGTTAGCATAGTAAGCAGTGGTACATAGTGCAAACACTGTTGTAACAATATTATACTTTCATTCATCTTACAGTAAAATCTAGTATTTGTAGGTTGATGAGCAGTGTTATGGTGTATATTATGGTTAATCTACAGTAAAACTTTTAGGTAGTGCATTTAAAAAAGACAGTACTTTAAGGACTAAGGTATTGAAACTGAGCTTGCCAACAAGCAGCAGCAGTGTTTGGATGCAATTGTTTTAAAAGAAACATTTAACAGTAGTAATCTACAAAGCAGTCCTAGATACAGCTGTAGTGTACTTGCTTAGCAATTCCTGAATTCAAGCACTATCATACTATCAAATACAATCAAGCACAAATAAGCAGTGGCAGCGGTTACACATTTAAGAGGCTAGATTGCGAGCAATTAGTAAGCCAGAAGTAACCAAAAGTGTCATAACACTAACTCCGCTTAAAGTATTCAGAAGCTACGACACCTTAATAAGGTGTAATGGCCATCCGCTAAATCGCGGAGGCTAGCTAGAGTAGAACGGTAATTCCGCTAAAAGTAACCACAAGTATGAAAACATTAAGTCCGCCTTATACATTCAGGTGATTAAAGCCTATTACAAGGTGTAGAAGCAGTCTGTTAGCAACAAGTTTGGAGACACTATGGCTGCATTAAACATGAAAAACAAGTTTAAAAAAACTCTATTTCAGCATTAAACATTCCTTGAGTACTATACATTAACAAGGCTTAAATGCAGTCAGCTAACAATGGGGCTAGCTCGCATAATAGCGGTAATTCCGCTGAAGAAACACATACGACTAAGATACATTAAAGGCATTACTAACAAGTTTAAAAACTCTGATTCAGCATTAAGCATTCATGGCATACTACGCATTAAAAGGCTAGAAGCAGTCAACAATGGGGCTAGCTCGCATAATAGCGGTAATTCCGCTGAAGAAACACATACAACTAAGATACTTTAAAAGCATTAATAACCAATTTAGAAAACTCTGATTCAGCATTGAACATTCATTGCGTACTACGCATTAAAAGGCTAAAAGCAGTTAACAATGGGGCTAGCTCGCTAATGTTTATATTAACACTTGTGGGAATTTATTTCCACTTTTATACTTATTTTTAAAATACATTATAACTTTTCTTGTGGTTATTGACACATTCAATCATTTGTATTGATATGTAATTATGGTGGCTTTAAAATTCAATATTTGGAGCATTATAAGTTTACCAGCATTGATGGCAGGTATGGGTAGTAGATACCAAATTGTTGAACATTTTGGCCGCTTCTTAGTTGAAAATTTCAAAGTGTAATTATGTGCTTTTTAAAGGGGAGCCATTAGGGGGCGCATCTGAGTGGAGTAGTGATGTATTTATAGTGAGACAAATGTGTGGTGCAGTTTGTTTTCTGAGGAAGTTGGTGCAGAGCACTGACGAAAAGCTTGTTTTAAGCTTAATAAAATTTCAATTTGTTTTTTTCGTTTATTGGCGTTCTTGTTTACAACATAACCTGTGGATTATAAAGAACTTTGCACACATCTATCTGAATCCAGGAGTTTAAAGGCACTGGACCTGCAAGTCTGGTTTTTTCACCAACTTGACCCAACCCAGTTTGGCTTTGTTAGTGGCAGATCATGCCTACTAAACCCAAAATGGTGCAACTTTCACAGTACATGATTCTCACACAAACACACACACAAACAGTTGCCAATATTGAGGTTAGAGCTCCTGCCTATCTAGTTATTTGCATTATGGTATTACGCAGTTAGTATACATGCCACACAACTTACACAACCTCACCTTGTCCAAAGGTACTTTTAAGGTGAATGACAACAACAGCAGTAGTAAAGTACAGTGGGGGACATGTAATGGGTGGAACACAAATCAAAATAGTATAAGACACACAGTATCTAATTCACACACACACACACACACACACACACACACACACACACACACACACACACACACACACACACACACACGCACACACACATGCGCACACACACACACACACACACACACACACACACACACACACACACACACACACACACACACACACACACACACAGTTGCTAGTATTGGGATCAGAACTCCTGCCTATCTAGTTATGTCTACTATAGTGTTACGCAGTTGTCAGATGCACCACAGAGCTTATACAATCTCACCTAGTCCAAAGGTACTTCTAAGGTGAATGACATCAGCAGAACTTCTAAATTGGAGTGAGGGGAAGTGTAAAGGGTGGTACACAAGTCATAAATGTTATAACCCACACAGTACATGCTTTTATGTCACACAGACACACACACACACACACACACACACACACACACAAACACACAGTTGTCTGTATTGGGATGAGAACTCCTGCCTATTTAGTTATGTCTACTGTAGTGCTACTCAGTTATTGCATGTACTACAGAGCTTACTGGGCTTACAGTTGGCCAAAGGTGCTGATAACTACACAGCTGAGGTAAAGTATTACAGATGGCAGGAAATCTGCCTTCACTTTCTGCCGTACATCTTGCTAGTTCTTTCTGTCTTGCACTTCAATGGGTTATTGTATCAATAAGTGTATCAACCTTGGTGCCATCAGCAGTACTCATTCATTACAGAATTAGCCCCAGTACTTACTAATTATGACCACCCTTCCTGGCATGATTGAAGTGCAGTTTTCTGTGCTTTCACCCATTAACCTGGTGCACTTCTCCATTCTGAGCCACTGTTGCACCTGCCTCATGTACGCAGACAATGCTCTTCTCTAAACTCCAAACACTCAGACCAGTGGTAGTTACCCCTATATCACCAAATGTGGAAATATGCACTCTCCAACAAAGACTGGACTAGCTGGTCAAGAGAATGAGATCAACATCTGCACCACACTATGTAGACCACATAGCTCGCCACAACACCCTCTATGACAGCCCTGACATACACTGAAAAGCCATACACCCACCTTCACAGGGGCACTCTATTGACAATTACACAAACAGGACAGACCAGCAAGACAGACACAAACAAAGACACCATGACAAAGCACATACCAAAAGACACATATGTCACCTACACAGTGTGCCCCTCAACCTAAGCTTCTAAAACTGACCACATTGCACAATACAGTGATCATGGGTGACTCAGTACTGCAGCACACAGATGTCCCTCTCACTATGTTGATGATGGAGCAGGTAACAGCCAATTGTGTATCATGGGCCAACATCTAACACATGACACTCCCAGTCAGGCCACTCCACAACAGCTGCAAGTATCACTCTGTCATCATCCATGTGGGTGTGAATGACCTGAGACACACCACTCTGGGCTACATGACAAAATACATGGTTGAACACTCAGATTATGTGGTCCAGGCAGGTGTGACAGTAGCCCTGAGCAGTATACGGCTGTCACCCAGAATGATGTTGCAGTACTATCAGCAGATAATTGACTGCAACATTGGATTACATGTTTTGTTTCATTCTCAGGGGATCCAGTATCTATCTGCTTGGGATAACATGATTGACAGACCTCAATGCCTTGCCAGAGATGTCCTAAATCTCTCAGCCCTGGGTTTTCAGGTACAGGGCAAGTGTCTTGCCACCCCATAGTACCTTATTAGGCAGTGTTCCAAATCAAATAACCACTGTACCAGCTAGAAATGTATGTAGTCTGAGGGTCATGCTGCTGAACAGTAGACATCTAACTGTCAAGATACAGTCACTCAAAGCAAAGCACTCCTCAGAGTGGAGGACATTGACAGTTGTACTGTAATGGAGATGTGGTTCACAGCAGCAGACAACAGCCCTGCACTAACAGACTATGACACATTCCACAGCTCTCAGGGCCAAAACATGGACCACACCTCCACAAGTGGTGTCTCCATATCCATAATGGATATGCACAGCTCTAGACTAGTATCCCAGCATAATGCATCTGAGGTACTTCCTGTAAAACTGACTTTAAGGAATAGTGCAATCCACACCATAGCCTATTGGCCCCCAGCTATGTCCATAGACTGTCAATGCAAATTCCTCAACACCCTGGCATCTATGAAGGCCCAACCCAAAACTGACATAGTAGGAGATTGCAACTACCCCTTCATCACCTGGGGATAGTAGTCAAGCACCAGTACACTGGCCCAATGCTTCATGGAATTCACCAGTTCCAGTGGCCTGGACTGGCTAATACTGACCACCAGTAGAGGATGCAACAACCTTGACCTGTATTGGTTGCTTACATATGGGACTGTTGCTTGACCACAGTTGTCAGTCCCTACCTGGTCAGATCCAAACATGATGTAATCAACATGGAGCTCACCATTTCACCCACACCCCCCACAAAGGTAACCACCTTGCAAAACCTCTCCAATGCTGACATTGCAGTAATAAAAACAGGGGTGGATGACTTTGCTGCACCCATGCCAATGAGATATAGCTGCATGACTGTCATATCATACACATATGCACTGCACAAACATGTACATGGTTGCATGGTAATAGCCATAGCCAACAGAACACAGACACTGTCCTCCAAACCTGGAAGCCATTGTGATGGTCCCCTGCCATTACTAAAGTGTACAACAGAAGGAGGACACTGCTGCAGAAAATGGTGTTGTCCCAAGACTGGAGAACCCCCTTATTAGTCTCAGACACAACTTGGGATCCCTCATGAAATCACCTACAGGCAACTATGAAGGCAGATTTGCAGCAGACTCTGATGGCAATCACAAAAGCCTTTGATAGTTATATCAACAACCTCCACAGCAATAACCATAAGTGCTGTGAGTTACTGCACAATGCTGATTCCTATCCTGACCCAACAGATACTGGCCACAGTCTTGCCAACACAGTAAATGTCAGCTTTACCCCTCTCCCCCCAAGGGTACAATCACAATGGCAGATGAATGCCAGGCACCCAGCATTACTGCAGGTCAGGTTAGACCTGCATTGTCCTCAGGCAAGGATACAGCTTCCATGAGACCCCAACATATCCGTGGCTGTGTTCTACATGACATACAAGGAGACCTGGCACCACATCTGTATGCCCTTGTCAGTGACAGCCTCACCTCAAGTTTGGCCTTCCAAAATGATACACTGCTACAGTCATCCCTCTCCATAAAGGGGTAGCATCTACAGACCCTGGGGATTATTGTGCCCTTAGCCTGACAAGTCTACTGTGTACAGGTTTGGGTGCATCATCAGAGGCCTGATTGACCAAGATATGGGTGATCTCCTAACTCTGGACCCCACACAGTTTGGCTTTGTGAATAGCAGATCATGCTTGCCCAACCTGGTTGATGTCTTTGAGTGAGTCACCAGGGCTCTATATGACAGTAAAGCATTGCATACAGCATACCTCAATCTGGCCAAGGCTTCTGATACCAGTCCTCAGTCAGGGATTATTGGTTAACCCAATAAACTAGGCATCCACCCCTATATCAGTGGGTGGTTTGCAAATTGGTTCACAGAACATACAGTGTCACGCTGGCAAACTCCAAGTTAGACTGGCAAGCAGTCACGAGTGGGGTCCCACAGGGATCAGTACTGGATAGTGTCCTGTCCAGCATCTGCTTCTCAGGAGTCCCGACCAACACAGAGGAACTCTAGCTGACCAAGTTCATGGAGGACTGCAAGCTGGGTTCTATCGTGAACTCAAAAAAGCCAAGCAGTTGCAGAACAAAGCTTAGTTCCTGAAGCCAATGCTGGATAAAATATGAAATAAACCAACCAATGTTAATACTAAACAAGTGTTTAGTAAAACAAAGTTATCATGAACTCCACAAGTTATGCAGACATTATACAGAAAGGCCTCACTGATACCAATGAATGGTATGGAAACCATGGCCAGAAGTGTAACACCACAAAATGCATCATCATCCCCTTTGGTAAAACACTCAATTTCCAGTAAGTTCCACATCAGTGGGTGCCCAATGAACACTGTAGGCATTATAATAGATCTGTGGACACAGGTTGGCAGCAACTTCTCCTTCAAGCACCACATTTTCACTGTGATCAGTAAGTCCTTCTATATGGCACATTGCATTACGAAGGATTTTGCATCCAGGAAGACAGAAGTAATGATCTCTGTCTAGTATTCCCTCATTAGACTACTCCCCAAGTATTATGGCCCATTTGCCATGTACCTCACTAGACACCTGCTACAGCTGGGGAAGCCACAGAAGCACATCACAAAGGCATTCCTAGGCATTAAAACACATCCTACACAGCCAGACTCAGAAGACCCAAGCTATTCTCTTTGTCATATCACCTAATTAGCAGCTATCTGTGCTTGACTTACAAAGCCATGTTTGACCCAGCTGGTTTAGAAATGCTACATATAAATCCATCCACACCACACACTGTAGTGACCTCTATCTCAGTACCACAATTGACACAACATGCTGGTGTGACAGGTTCCTCACCAAGAGACTGCACATGCCCTGGAATATAGTTGCCATACATGTCATGCAGAGCACCTAGCTGACCCTGTTCCAGAGAAATCTTAGTGAGTGGATGGGTAATAGACAGTTCAAACCAAGGATCACTGCAGTGACTATACTTGATACAGTCACTAGGATGTAACATCGGGTGGCACAATTGTAGGGCCCTTATATGTGATAGGCTTGTTAAGGCTCCTGGGTCATTACCTACTACACACGTGTGAACCTATAAAGGGAATGACATCAGCAGGACTGATAAAATTGTGCAATGGGTGTTTAACTTATCAAAATACTTTGTCCTACAAACAGACACACATACACACACACACACACACACACACACACACACACACACACACACACACACTTGTGAGAGTAGAACCCCAACCTACCTAGTGATTTGTGCCATAGTATTATGCAGTTAGCACATGTGCTACAGCGCTTACTGGGCTGAGAGTTGGCCAAAGGTGCTGATATGGGGAATGACATCGGCAGGACTGATAAAGTAGGGCAGTGGGTGGGAAACATATCAAAATACTTCTACTTACAAACATATATACCCACACACACATTTGCTGGAAGAGTAGAACCCCTGACAAACTACCGTGTTTCTCAGTAAATAAGCCCTAACCACAGAATAAGGCCTAGCATAGTTTTCGAGGGTGATCATGATATAAGCCCTATCCCAAAAATAAGCCCCAGTTAAGGTTGTCAACAACACACGAAGGACGTGTTGAATTATAAAATAATAATATTATTGACACCTGTTGACTGAGGTTATGGTACTCTGCTCACCATTTTTAGACCATTCAGACACCTAACTTCTACTCTTTGCAGAAAGTCGTAAGATCCTTTCCCCAGGAGTCCTCCATGATTCTTACTGTAACCCTAATCCTCACTCACACTTGACGTTGAGATCCTTGGCCCATAAACACTGGCAAGTGTACTTTGATTGGCCAAAGTACGGACAACGCACGTAAAACGTGCACACTTTATAACAAACAGGTGTGGTTGTGTCTTCTTAACTGTCACTATTTTTGTTGCCACTCCTGTCTCCTAAGTCTTCAGTTAACCCCCAGAGACAAGATGAGTGCAAAAAGAAAGAGCTATTCCATCGAGAACAAGAAAGGAATCATGGAGGACTCAAGGGGAAAGAATCTGATGGCTTTCTGCAAAGAGAAGAAGTTGGATCTCCGAATGGTCTGAAAATGGCGAGCAGAGTACGATAACCTCAGTCAACAGGTGGACGAGGGAAATGCTAAGAAGTGTAAGTGTGGATCAAGGTCAGCAACCATTATTTCCTGAGCTGGAAGGCATCATCTCTGAATGGATTGCTAACAGGAGAGCAAAGGCTTTGGTTGTGCACAGGGCTGATATTCAAGCATTTGCCCTTGCAATGGCACCACAGTTAGAAATATCCCCAGAATTCAAAGCGTCACAACATTTTCTGGATGGCTTCCTTCAGCGATATAAACTTTCTCTAAGAAGATCGGCAATGCTTTTCAAGCTGGAAGATACTGAAGTTACTAAGAGTGCACTTGCATTCAAGTCCTTTGTTGATGGCATCAGCATTTCTAAATACCAACTCTCCAACATGATTGCTATGGATGAAACTGCAGTGTTTATGGGCCAAGGGTGCCAAACAACAATTGATCAGAGGGGTGCCTCATCAATCTACATTCCCTCCACTTGTTATGAAAGTGCACGTTTGACCTGTATTTTGGTAATTCATCTAGATGGAAAGAAAACCCCACATCTAATTATTAGTAAGGGCAAGAAAGATAAGATTGAACATGTTTCAGGCATTTACTATCTTGAAACCAAAAAAGCTTGGTGCACACAAGCAGTTATAAGGAAGTGGGTCGATGTAATGCTGCCACTTGTTTTGCAAGGTGGCGAAAGAGATATGCTAGTCTGGGATTCAGCCAGCACTCACTGTGCTAAAGACATGAAGGACTTCCTTGCACAGAGAAGAATAGATCAAATAATGATTCCCGCAGTATTGCAATAAACAAGCCATTCAAGGACCATTTGTGCATGGAACTCAATGGCTACACTGAAAATAGAATGGAGAGAAATCAGCGTGGAAAATTTGTGAAGCCTAGCCTGCAAGAGGTCATGACTTGGGTGAAGAATTCATGGGATAAAATCACTGACAGCTGTGTTGCCAATGCACTACAAGCAGGCTACGTGGACAAGCAGTGCTCATTTAAGGAGAGCTCTATTGCTAGGCATGACAGATTGGGGCCAATGGTTCTAAAGGAAATGGAGTTGCAAGAAATTCAGGCTGGAATTCAGGGTTTGGAGACTTATGAGAATGTACCAGAAGAAGATGACATGACTGAATTTGAATAACTTTTCTGTTGTCAGAGCAACAGAATGGATTACTTCAGCTTTCAGCTGTCATCAAGCTCTGGTCATTTTTTGTTTACTTTATTGTTATTAGGGTAATGTTTCATTATCAAGGGGTAATTACAAAGTAAGGCTGCTGGTTCCCAGACTTCATCTTTATGGCTTTCCATCATTCTTCTCTTACGGTTTGGGTATAAAAATAAAGAAAGCATTACCACTCAAAAAGTAGCAGTTCTTCACCTGTTTTATTCCCCTCCTCCAACACATATGTATTTAGATTTTTCTGCACTTTCTGTTAATCATGAAATATTGCACTGTGAAAACCAAGGTGTAGATATTCTGAAGTTGAAATGTTTGTTGCACTGTTTATATAGAATTCTCACACAACTGTTAACGCGTTACCCACCTAGAACTGTTGCCCAATAATGGAAAAGTACCAAATAAATGTCAAGTTGTATACATGAATAAATGTTGATTTGTGTACATGAATAGATGTCAATTTTTGTACATGAATAGATGTCGATTTGTGTACATGAATAAATTAATAAATGCAGATTGTTGTACGGGGGGGGGGGGTAAATAAGGCATCCCCTGATAATAAGCCCTAATGCGTATTTCGGCAGGGGGAAAGTACAAGACTCGGTCTTATTTTCAGGGAAATACTGTAGTCATTGGTACTATAGTGTTAAGCATTTATCATATGCACTACTGAGCTTACAGGGCTGACAGCTGGCCTAGGCTGCTGATAAGGGACTGACATCATCTGGACTGATAAGGTGGGGCACTGTGAAGTGTCGTGGTTGGAAATGGCATACAACTGTTTCACCAATAAACAAACACACAACTGCCTCAGTCTTCTACACATAACTGTCACACACACACACCAGTGGCGGCTGGTGACTTCAAATCACAGGGGGGCTGCAGGAGACGCTGAATGGGCGGGGTCAAAGGGAAGGGGTGTGGTCAACCATAAAGGGGAGGAGCTATGCACAAAACCACAAAAAAACTAACTTTAATTAAATACGCTGCCCTGGGTGGCAAACCATCATTATGAAAGTCCAATCAAGACAAAAATAAGTGTAGAAGAATAAAAATATTTCAATGCATTGGCTGCATGACAGCTTACTTAATATCTAGATGGAAACAAAAGGTTGTGAGGCATGAAAAAATAAATTACTTTTTAAATACATTACTGGAATGCCAGTCAAAATCAAGTATAAGAAAAACCAGAAGCACTCAACTCAAACTACTTCTCCTTGCACTGCAGTTCTAATTATAATATATTCAGCTTTATTAAAGTACCAAGCAACATGCTGAAAGTAGAAATCTATGTGATGCCCCACTTGTAAAAATGTTTCTTATCCAAAAGACCTGCTGCCTGACGTTTCATGGGGAAAACATGATAAAAGTAAAAATGAAAAGCAAACAAGAAACAAGCTCAAGATACATTGCTTAAAGGATTACTGTACAGGTTATGGACCACACATGATTGGCATTCTGTTTAGTTTACGGGTAAAGCCTGTAGAGATGACTGGAAGTCTCCAACAAGTGTAATGAGCTTTTTAAAATAATGGAATCCTGTCCTTTAATACCCAAGGCTTATACATTATCTAGTCAAGTATTCTCTGCATGGCAACAACAGAAAGGCTTTCAATGTTGGCAATTCTTTAACAGTATGCTTATTAAAGCTTACTTGCATCTTACGATGTCAGACAAGCTTACCTTATGGTCATTAAAGCATTGCTACTTAAACACAGAGCAACAGGCACTTTGAGTAATAAGCATAAATCAACAGTACAAAAATATGACAGAAACCAGACCATTCTGCAAAATCAAGGACAGACGAAAAGCCACTGTAGTACTTATGCAGTGTGTCCTCCCCATCCAAGGTAGATACAACTACTCCTTGCCTTGCTTGGACACATCCAGAGTCACTACATGGGGGAGTGGGGTGCAACAAGCATGTCACAATTTGAAATCTCTCTGGCTGACTGTGATGGCCCTGACACATTTGTCATACCTCTCAACTTCAAGAGCAAGAAATCTGGACAAAGCCATACACAGAAGTGGGACAAAGGCACAACAAGAAGGACAATTTTAAATATTGCTCTAATAAACTTAGAAAGATAATAGAATAGGTCTTGCATTAGTATGAATTTTCTGAAGGGTATAAAATCTGAAACTCAAATGTCTGTCATTTTCTAACTTCAGTCTTTAGTGATTTGTCACTAATTTGCCAAAAACACAATTTTATGAAAAATGGACCAAAAATGTGATGCAAAAATATAAAATAGACACACAATACAGCTTCTACCTGTCAAAGAAGGGACACTTTAATATTAGTACTGCTACCTTGAGCAGCTGACAAAATAAAAGAATCTACATGCATTTCAAGTAATCTATAACTTTGATTATTACAGTTATTTCTTAATTGTAAACCCTCCATGTTTTCTTCCAAAATTGCTATTTTGCGGAGGGATTATTAGGGGAAGAGCAACATTTTGAGCCAAAATTGGGGACAGTTGAGAGGTTGGCTATGCCTAATTCTATAAAGCAATTTATTTGCATGTACCTCTCAACCTGTTAATGCAGTAAATCTGAACAAGGCCAAATATATTGGGGGCACATATAAACAGTACTAAAATTGCTCTTGTATAAATTGAGACAGTTGATAGAACGGCTCTTACTTTAACATGCATTTTATGAAGGTTATGAAGTCTGAAACTTATTATTTAGTGACTTCTGGCAAATCATTTAGGAATTAAAACTACAAATTTTATGAACAACAAACCAAAAATAAGAAGCAAAAATCTATTCATTCTTTGAAAATCTGGACAGTTGGGAGGTATAGTTCAGCTGGGCCTGTCTGAGTTTGCTGCCCTTCCCCCCTGACAAAATAATGGTTGAACTGGAGCCTCTGCAGCCATTCCAATTAACCATTACTTGGCTATTTCACTCCATTTACCATAAACACTAATGTGCATACTGCTTTACTTCAATGATTGGACTTCATTTGAAAGTTTTATTTTGTATTTTACAGCACAAACATTAAGTAATCTGTTAAACAAAGCAATGCAGTCTCACAATGAAAACTTAGCATTAAAACTTGTCTGCCCTTGAAACTCACATTCATTGAAACAGCATTGAAACCCACATTCAAAGAAAATACATTTTGCCAGTGGCAGATAAAGATTAATTTTGGGCTGTTTTCGAATCATAGGCCTTGCATATGAAACATACATGTGCTCTTTGATACACCTTCCTCATTGTACTAAAAATTATATTCCTTGTACAATACAGTACACTTGTTAGAGGGTGTTTTAAATTTGTTTTGAACATTTTTCCAGTAAGCAATGAAACAAAACATATGCACCCATAATGGCAAAACTGCCCAGTTGAGAACATTTATCATAAAAAGTCTACTCAGACTTCCACAGTCCACCATTATTAGTAAATATACACAATTCTACAGTCCACCATTATTAGTAAATATGCACAATTCCACAGTCCACCATTATTAGTAAATATGCACAATTCTACAGTCCACCATTATCAGTAAATATGCACAATTCTACAGTGCACCTTTATCAGTAAATATGCATAATTCTACAGTCCATATTCAGTGAATTCAGTTCTTGCCATAGCTGTCAACCTTAGCACAAAAACCTGGACGAAGCCAATAATGGGGGAATACAGTCCCAAAAATAGGGACAAATTTAAAATATTCATCTTATAAACTTAGAAAATTGCTAGAAAAAAAGGTTGTGCTACTATGTATTCTGAAGAACATGAAGTTTGAAATTCAAATGCCGGTCAATTCTACTGCGGACAGAACAAAAACAATTTTCAGCAGAGACGCAGGGATTAATACTGCAGACACGTCTTTGTAAAATGGCAGGGCATCAGAGCAAATCCACACAAACACAGGCAGGAGATGCAGACTCCACACAGAAGCCACCCCAACCAAGAATCAAACCAGAAAACCTATAGCTGTGAGGCAACAATACTACCACTGCACCATCAAATCTGCAAGGAATTAAACATTCAGAAACCTGAAGTCTGAAATTCAAATGCCTGTCAATTTTACTGCGGACAGAACAAAAACAATTTTCAGCAGGGATTAAAACTGCAGACACGTCTTTGTAAAATGGCAGGGCACCAGAGCAAATCCACACAAACACATGGAGGAGATGCAGACTCCACACAGAAGCCACCCCAACCAAGAATCAAACCAGAAAACCTATAGCTGTGAGGCAACAATACTACCACTGCACCATCAAATCTGCAAGGAATTAAACATTCAGAAACCTGAAGGCTGAAATTCAAATGCCTGTCAATTTTACTGCGGACAGAACATAATCAATTTTCAGCAGAGATGCAGGGATTAATACTGCAGACACGTCTTTGTAAAATGGCAGGGCACCAGAGCAAATCCACACAAATACAGGGAGGAGATGCAGACAGAAGCCACCCCAACCAAGAATCAAACCAGAAAACCTATAGTTGTGAGGTAACAATACTATCACTGCACCATCAAATCTGCAAGGAATTAAACATTCAGAAACCTGAAGTCTGAAATTCAAATGCCTGTCAATTTTACTGCGGACAGAACAAAAACAATTTTCAGCAGGGATTAAAACTGCAGACACGTCTTTGTAAAATGGCAGGGCACCAGAGCAAATCCACACAAACACATGGAGGAGATGCAGACTCCACACAGAAGCCACCCCAACCAAGAATCAAACCAGAAAACCTATAGCTGTGAGGCAACAATACTACCACTGCACCATCAAATCTGCAAGGAATTAAACATTCAGAAACCTGAAGGCTGAAATTCAAATGCCTGTCAATTTTACTGCGGACAGAACAAAAACAATTTTCAGCAGAGATGCAGGGATTAATACTGCAGACACGTCTTTGTAAAATGGCAGGGCACCAGAGCAAATCCACACAAATACAGGGAGGAGATGCAGACAGAAGCCACCCCAACCAAGAATCAAACCAGAAAACCTATAGTTGTGAGGTAACAATACTATCACTGCACCATCAATTATACAAGGAGTTAAACATTCAGAAACCTGAAGTCTGAAATTCAAATGCCTGTCAATTTTACTGCGGACAGAACAAAACAATTTTCAGCAGAGGCAGGGATTAAAACTGCAGACACATCTTTGTAAAATGGCAGGGCACCAGAGCAAATCCACACAAACACAGGCAGGAGATGCAGACTCCAAACAGAAGCCACCCCAACCAAGAATCAAACCAGAAAACCTATAGCTGTGAGGCAACAATACTACCACCGCACCATCAATTATGCAAGGAATTAAACATTCAGAAACCTGAAGTCTGAAATTCAAATGCCTGCCAATTTTACTGCGGACAGAACAAAACCAATTTTCAGCAGGGATTACAACTGCAGACACGTCTTTGTAAAATGGCAGGGCACCAGAGCAAATCCACACAAACACATGGAGGAGATGCAGACTCCACACAGAAGCCACCCCAACCAAGAATCAAACCAGAAAACCTATAGCTGTGAGGCAACAATACGACCACTGCACCATCAAATGCAAGGAATTAAACATTCAGAAACCCTTAAGTCTGAAATTCAAATGCCTATCAATTTTATTTAACATTTTTAATCAGGACAGTCTGACTTGGAACAAATAAACAAATTTTCAGCAGAGGCCCAGGAAGAAATAATGCAGACATGTCTTTGTAACATGGGAGGGCACAAAAGCAAACCCACACAAACACAGGGAGAAGATACAGACCCCACAAAGAAGGAACCCCAGCCAAGAATCAAACCCAAGAACCTGCAGCTGTGAGGCAACAATGCTACTACTACACCATCAAATATCAAGCATTGCAACATTTACAAACCACAGATATTATGAGGAACAGATCAGATCGAATATGAGGTAAAAATCTGAAATTTTTTTACAAATGGTGGTGGGTAGGGAACTCAAGTCTTTAACACCTGCATACAGGGTACAGGGTTCAAGCCTGAGGCATTCCCTACCACACCACCATAAGCACCTGGGGCATTTTCACACACACACACACACACACACACCTCCCCAGTAAAGCACAAGCACCATACACAAACTCCAGTAAAGCACAAGCACCATACACAAACTCCAGTAAAGCACAAGCACCATACACAAACTCCAGTAAAGCACAAGCACCATACACAAACTCCAGTAAAGCACAAGCACCATACACATACTCCAGTAAAGCACAAGCACCATACACAAACTCAAGAAAAATAAACATTGTAAATTAAAAGGCACCTTACCTGAATGAATACATCCAGAGTTAACGTCCGTACATACATCCTTCCATTCGCGCGCAATACTGAAGACCCGCGAGATCCACATGCTCCTTCCCGACGCCGACGAGATCCCTGAGGCTCTGTCCCGAGTCCCTGCTGCTCCTCTTGCAGTCCGGACGCGTCCCATAATCCTGGCGGGTCTGTGCACTGTAAAAGTGCACAGACGCTCCTTGTGTCCCCCTATGGGGACGGCCGGGCTGCCTTGAGCATGCGCATAGACCGATAAGCCGGGACTCGGTCCATGCGCGAAGTCCGCGAATTTTAAAAAAATGTTTTTTTTTATTTTTCATTTTGTTTTCTTTCTTTTTCTTTCTTTTTTTATGTTTGAGGGGGCTGCAGTCCAGCAGCCCTATGCCACGAGCCGCCCCTGACACACACACACACACACACACACACACACACACACACACACACACACACACACACACACACACACACAGACACAGACACATGCACACTTCTACATTTGCCAGGACTGTGATTAGAACTCCTACCTAACTAGCTATTTGTACTGTCGGGGTCTATATTACATTGTCAAACTCACAGGAGTTTGAACTGTGTAATTTTGAACCATGAAGTTCGAAAACCAAGAATTAGGAAAACACAGAACAGCAATTTTTTTCCCAGGGGAAAAAAAATTGCTTTTCCGGTACAAAAAAAAAAAAAAACTTACACTTTAAACTTAAACTAATGTAGGGGGCTTCACCCCCCCACATTCCCCAGCATGGGGGCTGTGCCCCCCCACACCCCCCTACTTAAATATACCAACTCCGAGATCGCACCACAGTGGAGGAAATAGCAAAGTCTCAAAAACGGACCACAGATTTTTTTCCCTGGGAAAAAAATCGGTGTGCCGTGGCTTCACTATGTTCATATTTTGAACTTCATGGTTCAGTATTACAATGTTCAGACTCCTGTGAATTCGACATTGTAATATAGACCTGTACTATCTTGTTATGCATTTATCACATGCGCCACAGAGCTTATGGGGCTGAGGCTTGAGAGAAGACCCTTCTAAGATGACTGATATCTGCAGGACTGCTAAAGTGGTAAAAAAGGAGGTGTACTGGGTTTGAATGGATCCAAACGCTTATAGTTGTGAACACACACTCACATTTTTACATTTGCCAGGACTGAGATTAGAACTCACCTAACTAGTTAGTTATACTACAGTGTTATGCAGTAATTGCACATGCCACAGAGTTTATAGGGCTGGTTTTAACAAAAGTGACTTCTATGGTGACAGACATCTTCAGGACTGCTAAGGTGGGACAATGGAAAGTGCACTGGGTAGGGAAGGCCTGCTCATTCCTAGAGCCTACTGACATTTCTCTAAGAGTATGAGCATGTCCAGTGTGTCCTTCCATAGTACATGTGGGACTCCATTCCGGGGATTGCTGTACTCCAGTACAGTTTGTTTTGTGCTACAGCCATACTTGTCAACCTGTTGGTGCATGATATCTGGAGATAGTCTATCAAAATATGGGGACAATGGGCCATACAATGATTGTGACAGTATCTCTCAGTAATGTATGGGTTGCAAGGGTTACAGGGCTGGTGTTAGCAGACATCTGTCATATACTTATTTGACACTGTCATGTACTGTTTCAGTACCTGGTGACATACCTCCTCAGATCATCATAGTGATTTACCAGAGGAATACAGGGTGGATGATGCACACACAAGGTTTATGGGCCAAATGCTATGCATTCTTGCACTATCCAGCCTATTGATGGGTGTGCAGACAAGCAATTAACTGCTGATGCTGTAGAAATGGTCCAGCACCTTGGTGATATATTACAATGGTGGAATCTCTGTGCATGTATGTTCTGGCCTGGTCTAATTTCCAGTCCACTGTTGGGTAATATAAGGTAGACAGGATCAGGGTGACAGGCAGACTCCAGACAGATTTGTAGGGAATAGGATATGTGGGGGGGGGTGTCCTGGGCAGATATGTTTGCCTATAGTGACCAGTACTTTGCATTGAGCTCTCCTCAATGGTTGACTGCACTTGGAGGGTCTTGTGTGTGTCAGACTGTTTGACCAGTCTGGAGGTGTGTGTTTGTCACACATATATGTATGACTCACCTCATGTTGCTTGACGGCCACATTTTGGGGTCAGGATGTTGCATAGGATGAGTGATCATGGAAGGGTGTGTTACTCCCCATGGCTGTGGGCCAGGGTTCTGTGGGTGCAGACATGTCACCATCTTCCAGGGCTAGGAGTGCCAGCAATGAGTGCATTACCATGTTTAAACTCCTAGCCCTGCCTGTCGACTGTACGGAGTATCACAGGATATCCATATCCATGACTCATATATCTTGTTGGTTACCCAAACAAGTGTGGTTTTCCAGCAAATGTGTTTTGCAAGTCACTCCGGGTTGAAGTCAAATATTGCAGACAGTTGTCTGTGCAGTTTCAGACTTCATACCCATCAGACATTCCATGCTACTGCAAATCATTCCATCAACTTTATAACATTACTAGATCAGTATTTTACAGGTGTACTTCTTTTTAGACCTTCATCACCCCATTGTTCATGGCTATGTCCTGATTTCTGTCTCCCTGAGGTTGGCAGGTTTGCTCCTCGTGGTTGTCAGCATGGCCTTTCTTTGCATTTTGTGGACTGTGTTATGTTGGTGTTGCGGACCCCATGACTCTCCCTAAAGGGCACTGTGGGTGAGGAATAGGCATTTGCCAGAGGCCTGTAGGCCAGGTGTGACAGATGCAGGCCATCTGTAGCAGGGTAGTGCATTCTGATGATCATATGTTCCCAGGATGCTGACAGGAGACAACCCTGGGATGGCACCAGTAAGTTGACTGTGGCTGTTACTGACAATTGCTTTCTGTTACTATTGCATTATCAGTCTGGGTGACAGCTGGGTGGTGCTTAAGTCTAGGAACATTTTACTGCATTTCTATGGGACTATGGGGGGGTGACACGACTGTACATGATACATATCTGCACAGACTGTGCTGATATGTGCTTAACATTTTGGTCCCATTTAGCATAGTGGTGTGCTCTATCTTTCAGACTACAGGCATAATAGTATCAACCACAGGTCAGATTATTCTGGCAAATACATTTGCAGTTTTAGACTTCTTACCTTTCAAAGCCATACTGCCACTGCCAGACCTGCTGTGATATCACTGTGTAACACTCTGTGGGTGGGAATTTCATGGATGTCACCATGTGGGGGCCTTTGCCAGGCATTTCTGTATGGTTGTCTATAGCTGATCTGCTGTGTGGGGTTGGTGGTGGATATGGGACCCCCACTTTGACATCCATGCATGTGACCTATGAACTCCCCCCTAGTTATTTGGCTCACCACATATACTGCAGTGGTATTTGTCAATGAGGGTGGTACTGCATGGTGTGGCTAGGGTGATACTGGGGATACACATCCTGCTGTCTCACAGAGCTGTCAGTTGTCTGCTGCTATCTCAGTTAGCCACCCCATTCCCTTACATGCTTGATCAATACCATAGATATGCTATCAGAAAATTCTATCCCATTATTTCAATTTGTTACAGAGGCTGGCTTACCTTGTGCCTGCAACTGATGTGAGGGTGGTGCTTGAGGGCTGACTTTGTTGGATGTACACAATATACTGCTTATACATGGTCAGGTATAGGTGATGTGATGTTTGGCATCCATTTTACTGTGTGTGCGAGTCAGAGATAGAGAGAGAGAGAGAGAGAGAGAGAGAGTGAGATCAGTCCCTGGGGCCCTACAGTGTCAGTGTATATGCTATGCCTTGCCTGTTTGCCAAAGCCAGAACATGCCTCTGTCTGCCTACAGGGACAGGCTAAGGGTGCTCCTCCTCCCAGTCACTCTGTGCCTGTGGAGGCCTTGGCAATGGTGGGGGCTGTGTGGCCCTTCCCCATTTTGTTCCTGCTGCAGCTGTTTCCACAGGATCATATTGTGTAGCATGGCACATACTATGACCATGTGTGCACATGTGACCGGAGAGTACTGCAAGGCTCCAAGGTATATGTCAAGGCAGCGGAACCATGACTTGAGCATCCAAAACACATGCTCTATAATGATCCTGGTTTGTGTGTGTGCCTCATTATGGCATTCCTGTGTTTGTGTAGGTGTGTGTGCATTTCTGATGGGTGTCATCATCCATGGCTCTAGTGCATAGCCAGCATCCCCCACTATATGGCCATATGGGATGTCCCCTGGCAAACCACTGATACAGCTGTGAGGAATGCCATATGTGGGAGTTGTGATAGCTTCCAGGGCAGCCAGCACAAACATTCATGATAATGCCCTGGGCATCACACACAACCTGGCAGTTGTCCAAACTGGTCGTAATCTTTTATTATAAAATGTAAGTGCTTTCAGGTTAAAAAATCCTTCATCAGACAAACTTCACACAATTATGACAGTCTTTAAATATTAAAACATTTCTAAAAGCAACCAATTACTTTCTGTACTTGACCCGCCTTTTCTTTAAGGCTGGTTTTAAAGGTACAGAACTTAAATTTTATTATAAAAGATTACGGCCAGTTTGGACTCTGTTTTGTTTGTTTTTGGATTCTTTCTTACAAGAGGTTTTAGAGAAGTCCTTAAAGGAATCTAAGAGGCTTGTGTTTTGCTACAACCTGGCAGTTGATGGAGTGTAACCCCTTGCGGTTTATGTAGACCCTACCCCAGTCACCAGGTGGTGCTTTGATGTGGATGTGCATGCAGTCTGTGACACCAAGTACCTCCGGATAGTCTGCTACATGGTGGAAGAGATGCATATTGCCAGTCAGCTCCTTATGGATGCCGAGGAATTTAATGTGATCCTCGGCATGTGGTTGCACGGCATCCAGGAACTGGTGGGGTATCCTGGATGCAGATGCCTGTGAGACCCCATGATATCACAGTTGGTCTTTGGAAAGTACCTGTAGCTAGTATTCTTAGAGCTACACATACTTTGGTATCCACTGGGATAGGTTCCCCTCTGTTTGTTCTGGATGTGAGCTGAAGCCGGCACAGCTTCACAGTTTGCTGCAGTATTTCCTTGTCCGCCCCGTAGCACTCTACTATCTCTAGATCATGTAGTCCCTGGTAGGTTATCCTGGGCCTGAATACTCTTCTCCTCCTCATAAGATTGGGGCAGTTGTCAGCGTTGTCCTCTTCACCACCATCAGCCACTTGTACTGATGTATGACAGCAACAGCAGCCCCTAACATTTTGTTAGTTTTGTCAGGTAAAATTTCCCCATCTGTGTACCCCAGTGGTGTAGAGTTTGTGGGAAAAACTGGACTGAAAGGCGTTTGCATAGTTTATAGTGGTGTGCTGCAGATGCTGCCTGCGTGATTGGTTGAGTATGATGCATTCCACCTGCCAGCTCTATTAATTGTATTTGAGTGCCTATATTCTGCTATTTCCCTTTTTTTCTTATTATACTTGCCATTTCCTGTATTTTTTTATTTTTGTGGTTTAAATCCCGGTGCGTGCCATTTAGGCAAGTTAAACAAGGCTATACAGTCCTGGACACACACCCTTGCTTACATATGCACAGTGCGACCATTTCCTGTGGTTTTAGCTAAGTTAAACATGTTTTAGTAGAAATGTCCCTCCCTGGACATGAACATGGTCTTCATTTCATGGTGTCAGAAATTACAGCCTCAGACACACCCCTTCGCTTAGCTGTGCTCAGCTAAGCGCAAACCCAGGCAATAGTGCTCCCATGTTCTTACAGCAAACATGACACACCTCCTTTTGATATTATTTACTTCTCATGCTTATATGGTCATATTAGAGCACCTACATGGTTAGGTGCAGTCTGACACTTAGAAAAAATGAAAATGTGTGATTCAGTAGGATTCCCCTCATTTGCATACCCCACTGCCTTAATCCATAGTTACTGCACTCACACTGAGCCTTTCCCCTTAGCAACCACTGTTCCCTGGTATTGTTTTCATTCTGCATGACATTGACTATAACGGCAAAATGCAGATTTCCCTGAAAATTGCTTTTTCACATTTTTTTTTAATTTTCAGCACAATTCCATTCACATGCTGCTGTCCTATGCTTAAACGTCCGAGACTGGCCAAAAAAAAAGTTTTATTTTATAAAAATTAGATTATTTTTCATACCAATGGACATATAGTTGGCCATTGACATGCCTACTAACTATAATACATGCTTTCTTTTGAGCTGTCGTGCCTCCGTTTTTAAATTTGCAGAAATGTATTCAGTTATTAGCTGAATACATTTCTGCTGTGTACACTATTCAGGCATGGACAACTGCCTTCTGCCTGGATTGCTAATTTACCTCATTTTCATGGTTTTCACCAGCAAATGAGGTAATTAGCATAAAGCAGTGGTTTCCATGCTGGAATAGTGTAGAAACACTCGTGCACATTCTGGGAGCTCGATCCTGGATAGCTCCACAGCCATATTGCATGCAGCAGCTCCTGCACTATTCCAACACTCCATGTAGAGCTTCATGACTCTGGGGGAATGTCTTATTTATTGTTGTTTTGTACATATACTCTTTTAGTATTTGGATAGAATGTAAAATGTGACAGTTGGATGTATTGTTTTTTTTAATTTATCTGTATGGATCATTTCTCCTCAGGCCTCTACTGAAAAGGGGACTAGTGCCTAGCAGGACATTCCCTGTTAACAAATAAAATAAATAAATACATAACCAAATCCTAAGAGTCATACTTACTGAGCTGCATATTTACATTATGATGAGTGTGGGACCCATTTTGAAACCTAATTAAGGAATTAAATATATCCTGAAAAAGAAATGGATCCCTTACTGTGGCTATGTTCTGTTGTTAAAAATCAGATGTTTTTTAACAGATGGTATAATGAAAAAAAACTCTTTGATTAAAGGATGACAATCCAATGACTGGCACTTTATATGGGGTTAAAAAGTGCTTGCATGATAAAGATTTCTATAACTGGCAAACCTTTTAAGTAAACATATCTAGTATTTCTGTTTTTTTTACAAACACACAGAATGACTAGTAACTTGAAGAGGGTAAGCTCACTTGCTTTCACATTTAATGGGCCTTTCATTTACTTTATCAAGAGTCAAAACATTTCACACATCCCTTTTGCCTGTGATGGTGAGTTCAAGCATAAAACAAGCATTCACATTTAACTCCTTCACATACTAGCTCTTATCTAGACATGGCTTGTTTAAAGCAGCTTCAGACCACCTAACAGACCACCTCTTAAGATATTAATTATTTGACCCACATTGGCACTGGTTTGAAAATGCTGTCTCCTACCACTGTAAAATCAATTTATGCAATATTTAGGACTTTCAATTTTAATTAAGTTAGCAGCACAGTGCTATGTTTTATGACCTTAATAAAACATGTATACAAATGCACACACACACACACACACACACACACACACACACACACACACACACACACACACACACACACACACACACACACACACACACACGTACATCTAGCCTCCACACACATATACACACACATACACCCAAACAAATGTACATCTACCCCCCCCCCCCACACACACACACACACTCACTCTATTTGCTGTTTAGCGTAAGTTCAGTTTATGTCTCAGCATGTAATTGTGATGTTTTGAGGAAATCAAAGCCTGTAAAAAAAAAAAAAAAGACCACATGAACGCCCCCCAGCTGGGGAAAAAGGTAGAGTTGTGTAAGTTATCTTCTCATAACAGTGGCTGTTTAACTAGATCATGTCTGCAGTTAGTCTGCTCCCCCAGTGCAGTACAGTTAAAACAGCATAACACAACACAACTGCTAAGTCATATACACACTTAGTGAACAAATGTGTTTCAGCATCTGGGAATTGCTCTGTGTGGTACTGAGGAGCAGGACGGTCTGTATTGGGGATAAACCCCTAGTGATAGTTTTTATTGGTCACCCCTTTACTCAGTTGGTAGTACTGACCAGAATTTACTTATAGTGAGCTGCAACAGCTTATAGTCACTCACTATCCTATCATTATGATTAGCCATTTGTGTTTGTCTTATTCACAACAGCGCCTTGTGGTTAAATGCAACATTTTGTACATTTAACTCAGGGTTATACAAGTTGAAGAAAAACTTCCATTAATTCTGTTATCCGAATTTGTTCCGAAACTGCATTTTTAAATACTTTTCTAATAATACAGAAGCTTTATTTTTTTACTCCAGATTTCCTTCTGCTTTGGTGTAACAACATACTGTCATCTTAAAAAATATCTCTAATTTCTTTTTTTATTTCAGTTATCATAAGAAATTATTCCATGTTTTAACAATCTGTAAAATGCACATTCTCATACTGATGAATGACCTAATTGTTATGAAGTTTTACTCTTATGGATATATATCCTGAGTTGAAGAAGTTGAAGCTATTAATTTACAAAGTCAGATAATAAATGCCATGATGGTTGTTAGCACTTCAATATTGCATTCCAAAGTCAAGTACAACTATTTAGTCTTTTAACTTTATGGTCAGTCTGCTTTTAGAGACCTTCTACACACCTCATTAAACTGATAGATGAAATCATGGCCACATTAGCATAAGCAAATGTAGCAGTTTCACAGCTCTGAGATTTACCCTGAAGGCTCTCAAATACTCAATGAGTGGCAGAAAATGCATAAGTTATTTCTACATCAGATCGCAGCTGATCAGAAGAAAAAAGAAAATAGCCTTTGTTAAAGTTATTTCAGTTAGCAGCTCAAAAAGCCAGATGATTTATTGGAATTTGTCATCTGGGTAACTGCTGAGAATAATACATTTGAAATAATAAAAGTGGAAGTAGTTTAATTCACTAACAGAAAATAATGCTCAGTATAACAATGACTGAGAATAAGTCAAAGATAAGGAACAAGCATAAATAGGCAGTAGCATTATGCTTAATAAATCAATAGCTCTCAACACATTTATTCTAAGTGAGTTACCTTACAAGTATTATGCATTTTACTTATTTGTGTTTGTTGACCACTGCAGTGAATTGATAAGAATATAAGTATTGCAGCTCTCTAGTGTGAGCAGAGTTAAGAAATGAGTGAAAAGAATGACACATTATATTCAACAAAAAGAAACACAGCTGCACAATACTAAATATACTTATAGTCAACATATTAAAAGGAGAATTGAACAAGTTGAAATTTTTATGTCACCATGGGATGAAGGAAACATTTGTATGTACATCCATTGCTATGATTAGTAGTCAAGAGAGATCTGAAGCAACTGGTACACTGTTTGGCCTCAGACAACAGCTTATTACAGATTTTGACACCCGGAACTAAAAATGAATGGCTGCTGCTTATTAAAGTTTATAAGTCTTTGTAGCATGGTGACGGTTGTCTAATTGTGTATGAGGTATTATGAATCTAGAGATTTTGGAAGTCAATGCAGCATGTTGATTTTTTTTTTTTTGTCTTCAGATGAGTCTAATGTCCAACCAACTGCTCCAAGTGTCTAGATTCATTATGAAATCTAAGTTTGAGCAAATCTTTACTGAAAACAAGTTCCAGGCTGATTGTCATGTGATTTACTGTCACAGATATATCAGTGTCTGCTTCCTCATACTGCAGCATATTTTGCTTTCCTGTAGTAGAGAATGCATCCTTAAATGAAAAGTACTCATATGGACTATTGTGTTTCTTTTTGACTATTTCTAAAGGCAAAACAGAGTTTGTTCTGGCATTTTCTGATAGGTACTGCAAAGAGTCACATGACTTATTTTTTGAATTTGGGATCTCAGCAAGTTTCCCTCTAGATGTTCAAAGGTCATGTTTCATTTTGTGCAAGGTGATCAGACTTGATAAGGAAGGACAGTACGTTAACCGTGAAGGCATATGAAAACTTAGATCTACTATGTAAGATGGCTGAATCAAGTCAGTTCAACTGCTGTAATGGTAGAGTGGTGAATTCAGCCCGGGTAACCTACAGCAAAGCAAGATGTTCTGTTTTTGGCCTGTTGCATTTTGTTTGCTATGATGAAGATACACCCTTTAAGAACATGCATTCTCTACTACAGACTCAAGTGTAAGAGAGATGAAAGGTGAAAACAAGTTGCACTTTCTAGTCCAGCAGATTTAAGCAGGGATCTAGTTGATCTATAAAGGCAGTCTAGAGTTTGGTTTGTGCAATTGTTTATTACTATAACTTGTGAATCAACTTTTAGGTGGTTGTTTGTGATGCAGCCAAGAAGATTACAGCAGTGGCAGCTGCATTGAATGCACTTAGACACAGAGAATAGATTTAAAGAGTGACTGCAGGCTTTGAGCACCTACTAGAAGCATCATGGTTCAATTTCACATTTTCTATGGCTGTTATTCAGTGGCACTGCTGAATTATCTGATGTTGCCCTTTGCCCATCTGTGTATACGACTCATTCTTGCTCTGGTTTTGTGTATGTACCAACATGTGGTCTCTGATATCTGCAGATCATATTAACCTTACCAGTGTCATATCTTAGCTACTAAATGGTGGTGGGCTACTTACTGAGCACATGGAAAGGCCATCTTATTGAGTGCAGACACAATTTTACTTTATATGGGTCAAACTATTTCCTATAGTTGAAGCTCTTTTCAAAATACAGTCAACCCAGAGTGTGCTACAATAGTCATGCTATAGCATAAATTGAGTTGTCTGCCATGCATGCTGTCATTAAACAAGAACACATCCACTTTCATGTTATTCATTCCTGCAGTGTGAAATACCACTTTAAGTGGAAAAGTAAATGGCAGTTTTCCATCAGTCCACAACTCTTCACAATCTGTTCTCTGGCATATTCAATGGAAATAAAATATTATGTCAAGCTGTCCTTCAGCCCAGCATGTAGTAAATATTTTTTTATGAACTAATGCACTCCACAGTACGTCAAGAATGAACTGTGTTCTGGTTGTCTGCATCTACATGCATTACCTACTTCAGCTATTACTAAGGTTTAATCCTGATGTGCTGAATCCTTTTTAAACTAAGAAATCTTCAATGCAGTTTTAAATGTCCCATGTTTGACAGACAGCTACCACTTTTGGCTTTTAACCACTTCCTAAAACTGTACAGATATTGTTAGGTTTATGTTGAATTCAAGTGTTATTGATGTAGGCTATCCTGCCCACAATTTCCTGCTGTTTCAAAACATATACTGCAACTTGTTGCTAGCTATAGCTATGAAACTGTGTGTTTGCACACAAAACAATCACTGTGGAAATGTGCATATTGCTGATAGAAGTAGTGCTTACTAGTTAATAAATAAAAGCACCCAGATAGAGTTTGATTAAACTTGATAATGTTATGCATAGTCTATAATTTAAAGTTTAAGTAGGATGTCTAGAATCATGCAACCCATGCACTTCCCTGATGATAGACTCTTGACAAATTTTAACTGATTTATTATATTGTTTTGAATTAGGAAATGTTAATCATTCTCTTAATATTTAATGTGTAAAATCATTTTTTGTATGAAACAAAGTTTATATTTTTAGTATACATATTACACATAGATGATATCTTGATTGTATTATTTCTTTTAAAATCTCTAACTTCACTGTCATCAAGAAAACATTATGATAAAGGAGGAGCTAAGCTGAGTTAACTCAGCTGTAATTTGGAAAAGAAAAACATGGGGCCGGATTTATGAAAGCTTGCACGGAGTGCAAGAAGAGTGTAGGAGCTCACAGAGGCAATATGTCTGCCATTCGATCCAGGTACAGCCAGCAGGGGGCGTGCTGCTAAAGCTACTCTTGCACAGACAGCGTCATGGTATGCAAATTACCTCATTTGCTGCTGAAAGCTATGCAAATGAGGTAAATTTGCAATCCAGGAAACACTAACCTGTCCGTGGAAGATTAGTGTTATCTGCAGAAATGTACTCCATTGGTAATGGAGTACTGTTCTGCAAATAGCTAAACAGAGCTATGACAGCTCCAAATAAAGGATGCATACAGTTGAGGAAGCATGCCAATAGCCAAAGATAAGGCCAATGGCATTTATAAATGTTTAAAATGATTAAAATCTAACTTTTTTCCCCCGATCTCCGATGTTTAAGCGTAGCGCAGCACCGTGCAAACTTGCGGCGCTTTAAAAACCAAGAAAATAATTTAAAAATTGTCAAAAATAGCCATTTTCACTAAAATCTTATCCTGCCATGCAGGTGAATGGCAGGCTGAAGACAACATGGCCACTGAGTAGTGGTTGCTAAGAAGGGGGGATCAGTGTGAGAGATGTAACCATGCATTAGTAGGCAATCCTATGCAAATGAGGATAAGGATAGTTAATCTCAATTTTCCCCAGCATATGAGCCATGTCCTAAGAGTGTAAGTGTAGGAGTAGGTGTGTAGTAGAGTAGAATATAGGTGATATCATCAGGGAGTATGTCAGAAAGGCTGTAAGCTAATTGGAGCACAGTGGCTTGTGTTTGCCCTGAGTTGCTCAGGATTGCAAGAGGCATGCCTACAGTTGTCCTTTTTGAAAAACAGAAACCAAAGGTGTACGCCGTGAATATATCTGAAATTTCTTGCAAACGTGCACACAGCGTGTGCGTGCGTGTGAGCTCGTTTGTGCAACGCTGCCCTGGACAGAAACAGAAAGGGAAAAGGAAGGAAAAAGAAGTAGTAGGAAGTTAACCAAGGAGAACTAGCAGAGCTGCCAGGTGAAATATATCAGAATCAGTCAATTACACAGGCAGCAGACTATCCCAGCCCAGCCCAGCACTTTAAATTCTGCAAACAGGATTCTTCCTTGTTTTTTTACAAAGAACTCTGCAACACTGCTGTATACAAAGAGGGAAAGCTTAAAAACTTTAAAGTCAGACAACATGTTAGGGGCTGCTCTTGCTATCATAAACCAACATGTGCAAGGTGCTGAGGGTGGTGATGTTGTGAATGCTGCTGAGCAACCCACAGTGAGGAGACGGAGAAGAGTGTACAGACCCAGGGTAACCTACCAGGGGCTACATGAGCTGGAGATAGTGGAGCAGAGACCTCCTGCAGCAAATTGTTGAGCTGTGCCGGCCACGCCTCACACACAGAACCAACAGAGGGGAACCCATCCCAGTGGATACCAAGGTATGTGTTGGCCTAAGAATACTAGCTACAGGTACCTTCCACAGACCAACTGGTGATATGATGGGGATTTCACAGGCATCAGCATCCAGGGTACTGCACCAGTTCCTGGATGCCATGTCAGCACATGTCGGTGAGCACGTATATTTCACCAATTCCCGTGAGACATTTGCCAGCAATATGCATCTTTTCCACCAAATAGCAGAATACCCTGAGGTAGTGGGTGCAATAGACTGCACGCACATACACATCAAAGCACCACCCGGTGAGTGGGATAGGGTCTACATGAACCGCAAGGGCTTCCCCTCCATCAACTGCCAGGTTGTGTGTGATGCCCAGGACATGATAATGAATGTGTGTCCTGGCTGCCCTGGAAGTTATCACAATTCCCACATCTGGCATCTGACGCAGCTGTACCAGAGATTTGCCAGTGGGGACATCCCTGATGGTCACCTAGTTGGGGATGCTGGATACGCACTGGAGCCATGGCTGATGACACCCATCAGAAATGCACACACACCCGAACAAGAACTCCATAATGAGGCACACGCACAAACAAGAAACATAATTGAGCAAGTGTTTTGGATGCTCAAGTCACTGTTCCGGTGCCTGGACACATCTGGTGGAGCTTTGCAGTACTCACCAACTACATGTACCCAAATTGTCCTTGTATGTGCCATGCTACACAATATGATCCTGCTGAAACATTTGCAGCAGGAGCAGCATGAGGCAGGGCCACACAGCCCCCCCACCATTGCCAAGGTCTGCACAGACACAGAGTGACTCAGAGGAGGAATAACCTGAGCCTGCCCCAGTAGGCAGAAGGAGGCATGCCCAGTATGCCTTGGCCTTGGCAAAAAGGCAATGCATAGCACATACACTGACACAAGAGGGACCCAGGGAATAACACCTCTCTCTCTGACTCTCACATACAGTAAAATGGATGCCAAACATTACACTACTTGTGCTAAACCATGTGTAGGGAGTGTACCATGTGCATCCTACATAGGCAGCCCTGCAGCACCACCCTCAATACTGGGACACCCACAAGGTAAGTGACTAAGACATGCCGGTCAGGGGGGTTCACATACCCAACAACAGTAACAGCCAGCAGGACAGGTTTAGACAAATACAAACAAAGGCTGTTCTATGGTCTCTGAATGAGGCCTATGGGTAACCCCCTCAGGCCTACACAGACAGACTACAGCAGGTTAGGCAATGGGACATCAGCTTTGTAGGGTAGAACGTCAGAAACTATGTAGGTAAATAAAAGCTAAGATCTGTAGTACACTGGCATGCTTCTAGTCAGCATGATAGGCAAGACTACAGAATGAAATGGAGTGCCTGACATACCAGTACAGTCATAGAAAATGTGTACAAGTGTCAGGTGTACCTCGCTATTCCTACGTAGACATGTAGTAACAGTCAGGTGTTTCCCCCAATCCTTTGTAGAAATGTAGAAATAGTCAGGTGTGCCCCCCCATCCTACGTAGAAATGAAGTAACAGTCAGGTGTGCCCCCCCAAATCCAGTGTAGAAATGTAAAAATAGTCAGGTGTGCCACACCCCTTCCTACGAAGAAATATAGTAACAGTCAGGTGTGCCCCCCCCATCCAATGTAGAATGTAGTAACAGTCAATGCCAAATGATCGATGGATACCCTGCAAAAACAGTATGCTACAATGTAGGTGTACAACACATTGGTCAGCACTGCAGTACAGACTACCTGGACTTGAGCTACACATTCAATACAGATGGGCATACTGGGCATACTCACACACTTAAACACATGGAGGCCATGTCTGCAAACACCAGTGAACCAGACATATCTGGCAGTTGCAGATGTTAGTGCAGACACTCCTCAGTATGCACCACACATGCTTTGCACACACAGTGGACAGGAATACAGTCATATATCTAAGGACAACACACTATAATAGGCCAAAGGTAGACGTACATAGATGTGTGGAGGAGGGTGACTGTGACAAGGAGCCATCCAGGCCTGTCCCACCCAGCACACAACCAAAGAGCCACAACCACATGAGGTTCAGATGTCACTCATTGTAGATAATAGCCACCAGTATCTGTCAGCATTACAGACTATGTGGTGCATCTGCTAGCTGTACAACATAACTGTACAAGGAAGTAGTCATCTAGCAGCTGTATACACGCACCTGTGGAATATGACCCTGTGTGTGCCCGCATGTGGTGTGTCAACCTCTAGATGAATGGGTTATGGCCCATGTACACACTGCCATCCCCATAGCCCTATTATGACAAGACTGCTAAGGTCATCCACTGTGAAATACACCTTTGAGAGAGTTGTAGCCCAGTAATTTTCTTGACACATCCCATAACTGCATACTGCTGTAGTGTGCTAAACTAGTTAGGTAGGAGTTCCAATCCCAGACATGGCAAGTGTGTGTGTGTGTGTGTGTGTGTGTGTGTGTGTGTGTGTGTGTGTGTCTGTCTGTCTGTCTGTCACTGTCTGTGTAGAGAGCAATGCTTTTTAGGGTAGTCACACTCCCCACAATTCAAATGCTCTACTTTGGCAAGGCTGTTGATGTCATCCACCTAGTAATACACCTCTGGGAAATTTGTAGCCCAGTAATCTCCATAGCGCATCCTATAACTGCATACTGCTGTAGTGTGATAAACTAGTTAGGTAGGAGTTCTAATCCCAGACATGGCAAGTGTCTGTGTGTGTATGTCTGTCTGACTCTGTCCGTGTAGAGAGCAATGATTTTTAGGGTAGTCACACTCCCTACAATTCAAATGCTCTACTTTGGCAAGGCTGATGATATCATCCACCTAAAAATACACCTGTGGGAAGGTTGTAGCCCAGTAATATATGTAGCACATCCTATAATTGCATACTGCTGTAGTGTGATAAACTAGTTAGGTAGGAGTTCTAATCCCAGATGTGACAAGTGTGTGTGTGTGTGTGTGTGTGTGTGTGTGTGTGTGTGTGTGTGTGTGTGTGTGTGTGTGTGTGTGTGTATGTATGTCTTTCTGACACTATGTAGAGAGCAATGCTTTTTAGGGTAGTCATGCTCCCTACAATTCAACTGCTATACTTTGGCAAGGCTGCTGATGTCATCCACCTAGAAATACACCTCTGGGAAGGCTGTAGCCCAGTAATCTCTGTAGCACATCCTATAACTGCATACTGCTGTAATGTGATAGAGTAGTTAGGTAGGAGTTCTAATCCCAGACCTGGCAATTTTGTGTGTGTGCGTGTGTGTGCGTGTGTGTGTGCGTGTGTGTGTGCATGTGTGTGCATGTGTGTGCGTGTGTGTGCGTGTGTGTGTGTGTGTGTGTGTGTGTGTGTGTGTGTGTGTGTGTGTGTGTGCGTGTAGGGAGCAATGCATTTTAGGCTAGTTACATGCACTACAATTCAAATGCCCTACTTTGGCAATCCTGCTGATGTCATTCACTCTGAAATACACCTTTCGGGAAGGTGAACTCCAGTAATTTCCATGGTGCATCCTATAACAGCATCATGCTGTAGTGTGATATAGAACTCTGGTATGAGTTATATCCCCACACATGGGACTGGTGGGTGTTTTGTGTGTGTTTCTATGTTTGTGTAGGGAGCAATGCATTTTAGGCTAGTCACACTCATTACAATTCAAATTCCCTACGTAGGCAATCCTGCTGATGTCATTCACTGTGGAATACACCTTTGGGGAAGGAGAGCTCCAGTAATCTCTGAGGTGCATCCTATAAGGGCATAGTGCTATAGTGTAATTTACTAGTTAGGTAGGAGTTCTAATCCCAGACATGACAGGTGTGTGTCTGTGTTTGTCATTCGTATCCTGTGTGGTAGTGGTTGTGAGTGTGTAACAACTGGACTCAATGTGGAGCATGATTTGCAATCTTCTTATATGGTGGGCCAAGTATATATATCACAATGTCCACCATACAGGGATAACAGATGTGTAATAGCCAAGAGGCCTGGGTGCAAATCCATACCCATAAATGTGACATCAATGTCATCTGAACAACATTAGCAAGCCTTGTATTACCCAGGGTACACATCAACCCCTGTCTCACATACACACACATACTTGCCTTGGCAACAGCCGCTATGCTGGTTGTTCCCTGCATATTGCCTCCTGATAATAACCATGGTGTTATTACAGTGGGCTACAGAGGGCATGGCACCCTGCCCATCAGTCCAATAGGCATGTAAATGCTGACAGTGCACCTCTCCCATGTTCCCCACTGGACACTTGCAACACCTGTGGTGCCATCAAAATGTGATGCACAAAGGACATAACATGCCTGAAACACATGCCCTGTATGGACAGATGCCACTGACACCAGGGGAATACCGATATCATGCTATCAATGTAGGTGCAGGGCCAACCAGCTGTCCATGAACAGTTCCCGCCACATGAGGCCAGGACTGTCACATCTGATGATAATGATCAGTGCACACAACGTAGGCCAGATACCCCAGGTACAGTTCCACATGCCACTGTACATACATGTGGGAGGTCTGCACATCCTGGACACTGTCCATATAATGGACTAAGGAACACATACATGGCAAGCAATGCACAACGTTGGCCAGACGCAATAGTCACCTAGGTGACTGGATGGTGAATACAATGCCCACCTGTGTGGGCAACTCCAGACACTACAGCCCTGAGCCTCAATGCAGACCATTGTCATGTGGCCTGATGCCAAGGTATATCCATCACCTAGCCTTGTATAGCCATATGGCACTGTCAACCACAACACACCCATTAAGCAGTGCACATATACATGTCAGTACTGGTACCTGTGTCTGTGTGGGTGTTGTATGATGCGTATGACCACATTCACACTCACTACAACCTCCATTGGCATACTAAAGCATGTTGTCTGATGTCAGACACCTCCACATACCCTTTGCACATATAACCTTTGTATGACCCCTGTGGTGCATGTGATACCTGCACAGTACAGTATTGTGGCAATCTCACTAGTGATGAGTTGTATTTCTGGCCCTGCCAAGTGTGACAATGTGTGTGCATCCCTATGAGAGTGTGGCTGTGTTGACGCTGACACCTGTTCATGCTGGCAGGCATGGGTACTACAACTACCACATAGCTACCTTATCCCTGTTGCAGATGTCACTCACCAACACATATATGTTCTGAGGGCTCCTCAGCATGTAACCTATGTGGCGCATACAATAACTGCATGGTCGTGTGATAGCACTGCATAGTCGTCAGGGGTTTGATACCCTGTACTGGTAGGTGTGTGAAACAAACATGAGTAAGTTTTACTCTCTCACCCCTCCCTGTTTTTTCTTTGCATTTG
Source organism: Protopterus annectens (assembly GCF_019279795.1). Lineage (NCBI taxonomy): Eukaryota > Metazoa > Chordata > Ceratodontiformes > Protopteridae > Protopterus > Protopterus annectens. The sequence goes on from NC_056728.1 coordinate 402,715,720, forward strand.
TCTGCTTCTCTTACTCCCTCTCTGGTGGATGTGGAGACTTACACCTGCTTTGCTTAGGCAGCAACATGCGTATTTTAAGTGATGCTCAGGATCAGCTGATGGTCTCTGCACGAATTGCAGCCCTCCTCTAGCTGATTGCTTGTGGAACAGCTGTGGTAACATTCCCATAACCAATTGCATGGAAACACACACCAATATCTAGGAACATCATGTTGCTGTTGGGCCTTTCATTCACTGTGAGCAGGAACTCGATCTGTTGTTTGGCAAACAGCATCTCAGATGGATTGGGGTGTACCTCTAACAATATACACTGTGGAGACAGGCCAACACACAAGAGGGTGATGTGCCTGACCTGACTATAGACTGTATGTGCTGCTATACTGCATTTGGAGTAATGTTGGTTTAACAGGGTGTGTGTGCATATGGCTGTCCTATATGTTTACATACCTGCCATGTCAGTGCTATGTTAATGAGGGAGCACCCATCTGTAGGGCCATCTGCTGACTGGCCGGTGTGTGGTGCCTTTTGTTTCTAGTGTTACCCACTGAGCACCTATCTGTGAACTTCAGAATGTAGTGTAAGGATTGCAGTCTGTAGATGGTGACAGCTGTGGGAGTTACTGACTTCAAATCCCTCATAGGACATATGGTGCAACAAGCGCTGTTACAACAGTAAATGGATGAGGTTATCATAGCAACATGTCAATATTGGCCCTGTGTATATGCCTCCAGCCACAACCCTGACAACCTTCATACATATGTCATGCAGTAAGGGCTGCATATGTACTGTACACCATAATTAGTGACATCATATCTGGTAAGAACCCAGTGAGATATCAGACTGCTACACATGTAATGTATAGTAGGGGTTATATTTTAGTGACATAACCTGGTATTTCTGTGGTTGTGTGTACAGTACTGAGGTCTGTGTACTTATGGTGATTGTTGAGAGTGTGTGTATTGCTAATATGTACCTTGGCCTGTGTACAGACTGTAGTAGATGTCATTGTTCTTTTACCTGTTCTATCTGATGTTACATGCTGCTCCACTGTATGTTAACCTATTGGCTTACGTGTTTGTAGGGCCATACATGCACATGTCCCATACCATAGACATGCAGCAGACCACACTGTGTAGAGGCCCAGTATATGTACGGTGAGTGTGTGTGTGGCACATATGAGGTTGGTGTTGAAAAGATAGTCCATATACTGTAATAAGACACTAACATGCCATATGTAGCTGTGGCTGTGTTCACATTGGCTGTGGTGATGCACTTACACACAAGTGTATGTTACTCTGTGCTGTGGCATGCCTGTAGAGCCTGCTATGCCATACAGACTGTTCTGTTTGTCAGTGTGCTTGTGATGGTGTCAGTTGTGCCTTGTTATGTAACATTTACATCCCAGTGTGTCAACTGAGGTCTTTATCCCCCAGGGCTTGTCTACAGAGCATAGTTAGAGGCTGCTGAACTATATACCTGCATTATTTACCATTGATTGGTTTGTATCTCGTGACCGTGTCTGTCTTTACTATTGTACTACTTGATGGCCTTGGCCTGGACAGCAATATTTGTTAACATTTCCGGACTACTGTATTACTATACCTGTTTCACAGTTGCATTACTCAGTTTATATGGATATCCATGTCTAAACACCTATATGACATGGCATATACAACTGTAATAGTACACAAATAAACCTTTTCCATTTATGCACACCTGTGTGTGGTGTTATAGCCTTTGATACCTCTGTGGGTATATGTTGCAGGCAATGAATGTCATTTGTATGGGTGACTCATACAGTTTTCAGTTGAGAAGGTTGTAACTGTAGGAATAGTGGCTGTTCCATAGTGTGTGCACGTAGTACATATGTAACTTAATTTACATATATATGCATGTGTATGTGTAGTTACATCTATATCTATATATATGTATACATATATATATATATATATATATATATATATATATATATATATATATATATATTATAGCAATAACCCACGCCTGGGTGTGGGTAATGTAGGATTTAACTACGGTTGGCGTGGTTTGGTCCCGAGGGCGAAGCCCGAAGGACCAAACAAAGACAACCGTGGTTAAATCCGCATTACCCACACCCAGAAGTGGTTATTGCTATTATATAATGACATTATTTAAGAAAAGAAATAATTACTTTTCTTAAATAATGGCATTGTATAATGCCTCTTTGATGCCCTTCCGCATCTGTCTGGTATTCCGCGGCAGTTCTGCTGTACTGCGCATGCCTATGCAGTACATCAGAGTGTGGGCAAAAGCAACGGAGAATGCAAGATCTCCGTTGCTTTTCTTCTCGCTATGTTAAATGGGTTTAACATAGCGAGACTTTAAAATAAGCAACGGAGATCTCCGTTGCTTATTTTAAAGCGTCTCGCCATGTTAAACCCATTTAACATAGCGAGACAGGTTTAAAAAGCACGGAGATTGCAAGATCTCCGTTGCTTTTACTATGTCGCTATGTTAAAGGAGTTTAACATAGCGAGACAGCTTTAAAAACAGCGGAGATCTGCGTTGCTTTTTTTAAACCTGTGTCGCTATGTTAAACTCTTTTAACATAGCGAGACAGTGTTTTATACCAACGGAAAAATTCCGGGCGACCAGACCTTTTTCCGTTAGTATATTGAGGGATTTACAACGGGCACGCTGGTTGGGCTGGCCAATCAGCGTGCACGTTTTAGAGGAAAAATTGTATAAATATATGTATATCTGTATCTGCATATATGTGTCTGTGTATATGTAGCCTAGGGATGCCCATGCCATGTCTGGTTCTGGTTATGAGATCTGCACCACTTGGTAGTGTATTGCAGGGGGACGTGTTTGGCTGTTGGGGGGTTATACCTATTCATACAAGATGTATATTGTTTGGGCCCTCTCAACCCCATTAACGTTGCATGTGGACATATATGTTTTTGTTATTTCCCCATTATCTACAGATGTATGTCCATATATACCTATATATATGTAATATATATATATATATATATATATATATATATATATATATATATATATATATATATATATATGGATAAATATAATATATATAATATATCTGATGACATATGTATAACCTGCCGTATATATTTAGACATATAGATGTCGACATACATATCTATAGATGTAGGCATTTGCATGTATATATGTTCATATATATTTCTATATATGTATATATATATATATATATATATATATATATATATATATATATATATATATATATATATATATATATATATACATACATATATACATATATAGATAATATACATATATAGATATGTTGTATCTGTACAGATAATATATTTACATACACATACATCTAAATGTTGAAATACATTCTCTGTACTGTTGAATGACTGGGCTGCATGATATGTTTTTGAAAACATCAGGCTTATGTATGTCTGACATGGCTTAGAGGTAAATCAGTTTGGCTGTGATGTGCAGCGTCCTGGGTTTGAGCCTTGCAGACGCTGTCTATTTTGTTGCTGGGCAGAACACGGACCGTTGCATACAGAGTGATTAAGGCACTTTAAAGCAGTTGTAAGTGGGTTTGCACAGAGGTAAGCACTGCTAACATCCGGTTACAGTTTCTTATATTCTGTTAGCTTCTGAATTGCTTAGCCTGTGTAGGCATTGCTTACCCCTGCGCAAACAGGCTTAAACCCACTTACTGTTGTTTACAAGTGCTTACTCCCGCTTACCCCTGCACTAATTTCTTTAAAAGAAAAGAAAAAGGGGTTGATAGAAAATGGAAAAAAAAGGGGCACAAAGAGGGAAAGACAGTAGGGAAAATAGCCAGTGATGTGCAGGAAGGGTGTAGGGAAGGTGCATAGCTGCTCATTTCTTCTACACCAACAGCTGTGCATATACACTGAATTTGGAGGTAGACTTGGACACTCAAACCCCTGGGAGTGGGTGAGAACAGCAATAATATATTGTGATGCCAGTTAGACCGGATTACATGTGTCCAGTGGACATGTGTGCAAAATGGACAGCTATGTATAGGGCGAGAGTATTTTGTGGGAACAGATTGCCCTTTTTTTTCAGGTGAGAAGGGGATAATGGGGAAGGGTAGTAGGTATATTTGGGGAGGTAGGTTGGGTAGGTTAACAGACAAGACAAACAAGATGCATACAGGGGTGGTATATGACACGTGGGGCTAAACACCTTGATGGCGAGGGGTGTTGGATTTTTGAAAGCCCACAAGCCCCCTAGTGGTAACAGTGGGTCTGAGGTCCCCACCCATGGGCAGTCACCACTGCACCTTCACAGCCCCAAAGGTGGCTGTGCTGGGGGCTGAGTCGCAGAGCCAGGCTGACTCTCTAATCAGTACACATGGCCCTTGAGCTGGCATAGAAGATCACCAAACTGCTGGTCAATCTCTCTACACACCACAGACCTGACGTGGTGATGGGTGACAGGTGCCTGTCCGTGCTCACTCCTGGGTGGCCGAGCCCCATCTCCTGAGGCAGTTCTACCCAAAGGTGTTGCAGGCCCAATGGACAGGGAGGTCCCGGGTTGGGCCCCAAACATGCTGGTGCCCGATGCCTTGGCCAGCTGAGGTGGGACAGGTAAGTCCGTTGGGACCGGCCTTCTCAAGTGCGCTATAGTGTTTAGATTTCATCATATGTGGGTTAGTAATATTCACCACATTCCAGGGTTAGGTATAACAGTGTGCATAGATATTCCAATTAACCCAGACACCAGATATGAAACAGTTGCATGGCAAACAGAGCACATGCATATATGGGACCACAGTGGTAATAAGAACAGCATGCAGGTACATTGATGGCACCATGCCACCAATGTTGGAATAATTCAATATAGCACATGCATGGGAACCATTAAAATATTTATCAAACAACTGGACATTATCAGAGTCATTACATACCAGTTGGGGTGGGTATGTTGATTATTGTTGGAGATATGGTGGGGGGAGAGAAAGATGTCAATTAACAAGTAGTATATTCCTGTAGTCCACATTATTTTCCTAGTCAGTGCTGTTATCTGTACCTTACAAGTCTTACTACACTAACCTATAGCATTAGTTTGGACAGTGATATGGCTGTTGCCATTGTTACACATGAACTGGTTTTACCTGCAGTATACACCTCTTACCTGGTATACCTGTGGAGGGAATGTTTGTTAACACTAACTAACTGTTTCTGCACATACTCCCGGATTCTGGGTTGATGTTTTGCACATAGCTGTCCAACTCTTTCTGCACAGACTCTGGCCATATGTTGACCACATGCTGGTGTGCCGGGACATATCTAGAATATTGACCTCTTCCACATTTAGTGACCTGACACACACATATACATGCTTTCCTACACAGTTATATTATGCAGCACAGTGTGGGTGACAGTGACCAGTGATACTTTATTATTCAGAGAAACTGCAACACTCACAATTCCCTACAATACCAGAATGAACAGTACCAGTACAGGTCATAATGGTCTGTATTCCTCAGCACACTGTTCGTATCCAACGTACCTGTGGGTGCAATGTTTGTTAGCACTACCTAACTGTTGCCACACAAAGTTTTGGATTACACATTAGTATTATGCACATATATCTCAGTCTGTTAACATACACACTCTGGTCACAGCTTGACAACATGGGAGTGTAGATGGGACATACTTGAAATATTATTCTCCTAACAGTTTTGAGGGTTGCTACACTGACAGGTGTGTTCTCATAGATGTTTGGCAATCACTTGTATTCCCTGTTTGCTGATTAAACATCTGGGATCATCCCACAGACTTACCAGGGGGACAGGCAGCAGATATGGGCACATATACTGGACATTCTGGCCTCATCTTTACAGTTGTGGTTTATGATTCTGTATGCAGCCTAATTCCACTCCCAGGATTCAGACACTGGCTGTGTCTGCTACAACTTAAACACTGTCCATCACAGTTGTGTCTGCTATATGAATATTGCTGTATATCTCCTATCTGCTTTCTGTCTTATTAATCCCCTGTTCATTTGCATTCTGACCTTGTATTACAATACTCTTATACAGATTTCCTAGACAGTTATATGTTGTAGGACAGTGTGGGCAACAGTGATGTGTAATACCTCATTATTCAGAGCAACTGCATATTATTCTTGTATTTATGGGCACAGTGTTGTTATCTGACAGACCTGTGGGAGGAATGTTTATTAGCACTACCTGAATGTTCCCACACACAGCACCAGATTCCGCATTTCTATTATGCACATACATCTCACTCTGTTACTGTACACACTCTGACCACAGCTTGAGAAGTTGGGGTATAAATGGGACATACGTGGGTTCTTACTCACATAAGGTATTGGGGAGTTGCTAGTGTGCCAGCTTTGTTCTCATAGATGTGTGTCAATCAGTTGTATTTCCTGTTTGCTGCCTATACGTCTGGGATCATCCACTGATTTCCCAGGGGGACAGATTGATAGGCAACAGATATGTGCCACTTTACTGGACATTCTGGACATATCTGTACAGTTTTGGGGTATGATTCTATATGCAGACTACTACCACTGGCAGTATTCAAACCGTGGCTGTGTGTGCTAAGAAAACAACAGTTCACATCTCAGTTGCATGTGCTATTCAGTTTTTGTTGTCTGCATTTTCACTGTTTACTGTCTATGTGTCTCTCAGTTGTAGTAAATGGCCTCTGGGGCTTACACCTGCCATACACAGGCATTCCTACACATTCAGTTTATGGTGCACGGTGTGGGTAACAGAGTGCTTACTACAACAGTACTATTACATGATTGCAAATCTACATTACCATACGATGCCAGAATATACACATGCAGTCCAGCAGTTAGACCTGTTTTTTATCAGGCTACTACAATTTTATTGACATACAAACAATATGAGACTCTTTCTGCCATATTCTCTAGTGTAAAGAAAAGTGGCACAAAGATTCTGGCATTGAAACATCACTTACTAAGTTCAGCCCATACTTAGTATAGCCAGATGCAAATCAGATTTATCAGAATGCTTTTGCTAATGGAAAACACTGCAAAGAAGATAGTTTACTCAAAAATGTAGGAAATGAAAGATCCATGAGTTTAGTAAGAAACTGGAAATGCATGTGGTCTAACAGGAATACACAGTAAAGTATACAGTACTGCAATGCCCCTTTCTTAAAAGACTATTTAGAAGTTTAAAAATGTGCAAGTTCTTTTCTTTGTTTTAAATGAGGAATTACATTTTTTGTATTTTAGGAAAACTGCTGCTAGGTATCATATCTTGCAAACATATAAGCTTTTGTATCCTTCTAAGCAACAGCCATATATAAATTCTGATTTTTTTCAAAACTGGATGAATAGGAACTCCATGTACAGTCACAGTGCAAAATACAGATCTGGAACTAACCCATGAACTTGCTGCTATGATAGCACATGCTGTAGAAGTCTTAACAGTTTTTTGTTAAAACTGTAAAGCCTTTTATGAGCCTCACATTCTAAAATGTCCATAAATATTCATTTTAAACATTTGGAAGTGCATACATTTATTTATTTGATTGTTTTCCTGTTGGCGTGATGTGGTGAGAAGAATTCTTAGACAATTGCAAAGTGTGGCTATTTCTTGCTTATGGAACAGTAGAGGGGAGTTCTCACCAAAATGGTGATTTAAAGGTAAATGAGGCAATGAATTGGGTAGCACAAGCTGTAACAGGGATCTAGTCAGTTTTCTGTAAAGAGAGAGAAATTGATATTCACTAGATTTGAAGAGGAACATGAACCTTCAAATTTTCATGATAGCTGTTTATAAGGTTGTGATGTTGTGAGAGGAGACAAGAGTAATTTTTGGCGGGATATGCTCAACCTTGGATATTTAAAGTCTTAGGTGAGTTGCATTTCTGAATTCAAAGGGAAGGAAGTCTGTGAGTTTATAACATAGTATATTCTTTGTTAATATATTGTACTCATTTTAGTTGAGATTACAAGACATGATGTCATTTCAAACAATGTTCATGAAGAATGAAAACACTGTGTTGGTATCTTTTTAAGAGGTCGGGGTATTTTCTCATCCCTGCAGCTGACCATCAATTACTCCCACTGCTTCTCTTCAGTCATTGGGTCTACTGATCCCTCACTTCCCTCCATTGACTAACACCATCCCTGTTTGGGGTCAGTGAGGAGACAGAGGCATCCTGAAGTAAAATCATACCGCAACTTTGAGAGTGTTTTTCCTCTATGGCCTACCTTTCCCCTTCACTCTGCTCTCACATGTACTGTCCAAGGGTTGGTATACAATGAGTTCACAACCTATCATCTATGCTCTGTAAGCAACCCAGCCCAATCACAGCCCCCTTTGAAGAAAATATTCCCCTTGCCTCCTCCACTTTGCATTGAGAATCAACCATGGATGTGTGCATGAGCATGTTCCCTTTTATTGTCCTCCCTGGGATGGACAAGCTGACACAGGCTAGTCAAACCCGCCCATTGTCTGACCCCTTATAGCTTGATAAGTACTTATCAGGCTAATGATATGTGAGGATGATAAAAAGTCAAGCCTTACATTCCAGGAATAATTTTTAGCCTGCATATTTTTAGTTCAAGTAACGCAGAGAGAGAAACAAGAAGGGTATTTTGGGACATTTACATGTTGCCCCTATGCACATATGTGCTCCCCTAGTACCTGAGTTACTAACTGATCTCATATGGTATGGGTTGTATGAAGGTTCCATTTCTAAACGCAATGGAACTGGATAACATTCTGTTATGTCACAATATGATTTTAAAATATTTAAAAATACCAACTTTTTAAGAACAAATGGCAAAACAAGAAAAAAAATAAAATGAAAGAAATAAAAACAAATATAACTGTTTCTTAAATGAGTACAAAATACAATAAAATTTCAATGAGGAATCATCTTCAAAAATGTCAAAAAGTCAAGCAAGAAAAATTAATTTACAAAGACTCATTTTTAATTTTTATTCAGTCATCATAGGTAATTAAGTTCAAGATGTGTAGTATATAATATCATTAAAGGATCTTGGTTTAAGTCAGTTTATTTTATTACCACAAACGCTGGTGATTAAATCAATAAAATCTGGAAATGAAGTAAGAAAAGATTTCTTCTAATTTCTAGTTATACATTTCCATGCTACAGCTAGTATACACGAGAATAAAGGCAGCCAGCCATTTGTAAGCCAAAAAAGTGGTTGGAGAATTAAATAAAAATAGGCTTGGTCAAAACTAAATTATCAGCTCAAATAATCTGCAAAAAACATTGCATATTATTCTGTAATTTGTTAAGGATGCATATTCATAAAATGTGTTCAGAATCCACCTTTAACTCATTCTTACATTGCCATATTTTGCTGTAATGATATTGAAAATTGTAACCAATCATTATTAAGTACATCAAACACGAGGTAAAAACTAACACATACAATCTACCAAAAGGGAGTTGAAATAGTCTTTGCTGCCCAAAATATAAGACATTTCTCTTCATCATCAAAATTAGGAGAAGATGTTTTCATCATATAACTCCAAAGCAAATCCAGAATAATAGATCTGTAATGAATTAAAGTACTGTCACATTTGATAAATATGATTTCTTATTTATTGCCATACCATGTTCTTTAATTATACACAAGCTCACCTAATACACCATTGTACTTGGAAATTGTGATGTTGCTGTTTATCAAGACAGTGCTATACAGCATAGTAGTGACTGGTAGTTTAATAAGGTACTTATGCCTTACCATAGACTACATGGAGCTTCACAGTAAACTATAACATACATTCACAAGCTTCCTGTCCCTGTTGTGCTGTAGTTCATCATCTTAACTGGGACTGGTTAAAAAACTGTCACCCCTAGATAGGATGGTAGACCAGAGGTCATTACCTCATTGCGGTAATGAGGGGATTTGGTGCTCCTCAAGATCCCAGTAGCAGGAGCTCATTAGCTTCATTGGAAGGAGTGGGGGATATTTAGTTATGATAGAAGGTCTGCCTGTATGATAGAGGATTCCATTGCCAGCAGGGTTTTTTCCTACCATATATTTTAATACACTAATATTTTTGTCAGATCTGTCAGATTACCTAAATATTAACAGGGGAGGGGGCTTGCTACTCTACCAGGAGCATCACTGTTGGGTAGCATGAGGCTGAATTCCTATCAGTTACTTGACTGGCAACAGCTGTTACTTTGTTGATACTTGCATTTTTATGAATGGTTATTATTCAGGAAGGAGGGGGTGTTTGCATATTTACTCCAAGCATGGTGAAAAATGCCAACACATTGGGGTAAGACAGCATACATTGTCTTACCACATTGAGCTACTGCTTTTATGAGTCACAAGTGTTTGGTACACCAGTTTATAGTGTGGCAAACCTTCCACATGGAAAACAATGTTTATGAATAGCACTTATACTCAGCATACATATTTAATCAAGGTTTAGAAATCCACCTCATCATATACTGCACTTAAAAGAAATGAGATAACACACTACCTAAACCTGATATTTCACAAGGTGTAATATTATTCCTCTATGGAATTTAACATGAAATGATAATAATAATAATAATAATAATAATAATAATCATAAAAATGGAAATAAAAGAACATTATTACAAAATATAACTAAGTTTAAATATTCTCACATAGATTGTGCATAGTATTGTAAATGAAAATACTAAAATTGCAGAAATGTTCTACTATTGTGCAGTTTTATAAAATAAATATAATTAATAAACATGAGTTATAGACAAATGAGTTCAATGCATATATATATATATATATATATATATATATATATATATATATATATGGTTCTACCTGAGTTCACCGACAGCTGAGAACACCGACAGAAAATTTTGAAGCCTCAGAAGCGCAAAATCTGAAAACGCCGACAGTAGTTAAAGTCGACGGCTCATAAGAACGTCAATGTGCAGGTAAGGATGAATGAAATTGTGCGGTAGTGATTGTGTTTGGGTTAGGGGCGGGATAAGTGAGTTAGGGTTAGGTAGCGGGTCAGGTAAGTGTGCGGTAGTGATTATGATTGGGTTAGGGGCGGGATAAGTGAGTTAGGGTTAGGGAGCGGGTCAGGTAAGTGTGCGGTAGTGATTGTGTTTGGGTTAGGGGCGGGATAAGTGAGTTAGGGTTAGGGAGCGGGTCAGGTAAGTGTGCGGTAGTGATTGTGTTTGGGTTAGGCGGGATAAGTGAGTTAGGGTTAGGAGTGGGTCAGGTAAGTGTGCGTAGTGACGGACCTTAGGGTTAGGGTTTGGGTTAGGGTTGTAGGTAGTTGTGTATGTGTGGGTTTGTAGGGATTTTGGTGTGCTTGTGTTGTGTATGTGGTTTTGTTTGTTGATTGTTGTTATTGTGGTGTGTGCAGTGTATGGGGTTTCGTGTTTGTGTACCGTCGGTTATTTCGTTGTCGGGTATGTGAGGTTTCGTGTTAATGCACTGTCGATTATGTGGTGTCGGTGATGTTGTTGTCGGTGTTGTGTGGTTTCAACTATGTCAGGTAGAACCATATATATATATATATATATATATATATATATATATATATATATACATATATATATATATATATATATATATACACACACATGTACACACACACACACACACACACACACACACACACACACACACACACACACACACGTACAAATGTATATATATATATATATATATATATATATATATATATATATATATATATATATACGTGTGTGTGTGTGTGTGTGTATATATATATATATATATATATATATATATATATATATATATATATATATATTACTGAAATTGGTGTGCCTTGTTTGCTGTCGCATAAACTAGATTCAGGCCTGCTGAATCTAGCTTTGTTTGTATAACTTGAGCACTAATCCAGGCCTTCTTTTTTTTGGAGAAGGTTCCCTGCACCCCAGTGGCAGGAGTGTGTAGTTAGAACTTGTCTGATTGAAGACTACAGGAACAGGGCTCAGTTTTGAGTTTTTTTTACTGATTAACTGGGAAATTTGTATAAAAGCCTTCTCTGATTGCTTGTAGTCATCTAAAGCTGTTTTAAGGGCATTTTTTACTGTTTGTAGTTGTTTAAAGCTGTTTTAAGTGTATTTTTTTACTGTTTTTGCCTTATCTTTAAAAAAATGTTCCTTGTTTCCCACCTTTCTAAGCTAGTATAGTCCAGTTTTCAGGCTAGTGCTGGATTCAGGGCTGTGTTACAAGTTTATGAATTGCCCATGCCTTACTTGGATAGAAGGAGGTTTCTCTGTTCACCTGTGAGAGAGGGAGCTTTGATCAGCCATCTGTCCATGGAGGAGTGGTTCCAGCCCAGAAGTTAGTAGTTTATAGGCCATTTTGGGCTAATTTCTATCTCTTTCATTTCCCTGCTGTAAAAAACGCGTTTGCTCGGTTTTGCAAATCCGGGCAGTGCCGGTTAGCTAGGGCTAAATTATTCCCGGCTCCACCAAGTCTCATCTTTAGTTTTTCCCTTGAAAGTAGTCTAACTCTCAGCCTAAGCACTTAAAAAGCATCCTACAGTCCAGCACTTGCTCAGATCTAATAGCAAGCACTAATATACCCCGACACTTGATTGCCCAGCAGGGCAAGGCTCATTATTCACCCCTCACCAACCAAGTGACTAAGTAGCTCACCCTACTATTCAGGCATGACCAAATGGCGATTTCAGGTATAATCTCCAGTCCTACTGCCTCATGTACACAGACAACCCTCTCCTCCTACCACAAAACATTAACATATGTGAGAGATGCAATTATATAGTTAAATTGGAGGCTAAGCTCTCTCCACCCAAGACTGGAACAGGCAGTCATGAGGAGAAGGTCAACACTTGCAGCATACCTCCAGCCTCACATACACATACTATACCAGCACTGGCAAAAAAATACACATAAATACAAGAAATCATACTTGGAGGCTCTAAGTAAAAACCTGCAAAAGCATCAGAGACCTCCAAAGCAGACACCCAAAAAACCTGCACCTCCCATCACAAACAAGACAATACATAAAACACAAAATCAGTGTGCCGCACAATCACAGCCCTTAAGGCAAAATAACATACCTAACACACTAGTAATATGTGACTCTATAGTCAGGCACACTGACGTCCCACTCTCTAGACTAGACAAGGAGAAGGTTACTGTTAGCTGCCTGTCAGGAGTCAGAATCTGCCACATAACACAAGCACTCAGGGCACTCCAGAACAAGTACAAATATGACTCTGTCATTGTTCATGTTGGTGTGAATGACCTGAGATGTACCTCCCTGGACTACATGAAAAGAGACATGGAAGAGCTCTGTAATCATGTAGCCCAGGTGAGTATGACCCTGACCCTGAGTAGCATCCTGCCTCACCAAGAATGATACTACAGTATAAAGACAAAAATATCAATTTCAACAACTGGCTAAGCTTCTGGTGACATTCAATTGGGATCCAGTGTATGTCAGCCTGGGACGACATGCTCAACAAGTCTCGCTGCTTCGCAAGAGATGGTTTGCACCTGTCACCCCTATGCTGTTGAATACTGGCCAAGGCTCTTGCTGCCCCCATAGTGCCTTTTTTAGGCAAGGTTCAAAAGTCAAACCCACCTCAGTAAACAGCACAAATAAAAAAATAAGGGTTATGCTATTCAACGCCAGGTGTTTAAATCTCAAAATACATGTGCTCAACGCACTCCTCTGTATGGAGAATGTTGACATCTGTGCAGTAACTGAAACCTGGTTCAAGGCTCCACAGAGCACACCAGCACTACTGGGCTACAACTCATACCACACATTTCAGCCACAGAACATGGACCGAAACAGAAAAGCAGGGGGTGTATCCATATTCATCAAGGATACCTACACCTCTAGGTTAGTGGTGCAGCAAGATACCTCTGAGATTATCCACGTGCAACTAACATCGGGCAAATCTGCAATGCAAATTATGGCCTGCTACAGATCACCCTCCATGACCCAGGACCACCACTCCGCCTTTCTGGAGACACTGGAAAACATGAAGGTCCTACCGAACACCGTGATATTGGGCAATTTCAATTACCCTGCCATTAACTGGGAAAACTACTCAAGTACAAACTCCCAGGTCCAGCGCTTCCTGGAATTTATCAACTCAAATGCCCTGGATCAGCTGGTAAACTCCTCTACTAGAGGTGAAAACATATTGGATCTGGTCATCACCAACATGGGCGACAGGTGTTCCGCACCGGAGGTCAACACGTCACTGGTTCGATCAGACCATAAGCTAATCACTCTGGATGTCCACACCACACCCCCACCCCCACCCAAGGAAACCACAGTGAAATATTTTTCTATAGCAAACTTCACTTTACTTAAGACAGAGGTAGTACATTTCACAGCCCCCCATACTAAAGGATAACAGTGTCCAAGATGCAGGAACCTTTACAAATGCACTCTCACCTACAAGGATGCATGGATCATGCCATCCCTAGCAAAACCAAGACTCACTCCCCTAAGAAAAGGAAACCAGTCTGGTGGACCCCTGCCATAAACAGGCTATACAACAGAAGGAGGAAACTAGTTCAGAAAAAAAGCAAATCCCAGGAAGGAAAGACATTCCTGATCAGTATCAGTAAGAAACTAAGGTCCCTCATAAAATCATCCAAGGCTAACTTCTAAAGAAAAATAACCAAGGATTTGAAAGATAACCACAAAGCCTTCTTTAGCTATGTCAAGAATCTAAGTGGCAACTCGCAGATATGCTCTGAGCTAGTGCAAAATAGCACAAAATATACTGAACCTACTGATATTGCCATCATCCTGACAGATAGATTCAGTACAAACTTCACCCCCCCTCTCACCCCAAAAGGGCCCACAACAATACCGGAAAAGTGTAGTGTCCCAGAAATCACAGACGCACAGGTGAAAACAGCCCTTTAAAAAGCCAAAAGCACAGCATCAATGGGGCCAGATGGTGTCCCAGGCTGCATCTTGCATGAACTACAGAACGAATTAACCTCCTACCTAAACACACTGTTCAACGTCAGCCTCTCCACAGGCTATGTCCCCATAGAATGGCACACAGCAATGGTTATTCAACTCCACAAAGGAGGGGCCACGACTGACCCTGGTCCCATAAGCCTGACTAGCCTGGTCTACAAAGCTATGGAGCGCGTCATCATGGAACTCATTAACAAAGACATTGGGAGCCTCCAAACACTTGGCCCGACCCAGTTTGGCTTTGTTAAATGCAGCTCATGCCTACTAAACCTGGTTGACTTCTTCGAGACAGTCACCAAGGCCATAGATGAGGGGAAGGTGGTTCACACAGCCTACCTTGACCTTGCCAAGGCTTTTGACACCATTACCCACTCGGGAATTAGAGAAAAACTCACCAGCCTGAACATAAACCCCTACGTCACATGATAGGTTGCCAACTGTCTTACAGACAGAACTCACACGGTAAGAATAGTGGGCTCCGGGTCCGACTCTAAACCAGTCACAAGTGGTTTCCCACAAGGCTCGGTCCTGGGACCCCTACTGTCCGGCATATACTTCTCAGAAGTACAGGCAAACACAGGAAGACTATGGCTAACCAAGTTCACTGATGACTGCAAACTGGGAGCCATAATTAACTCTCCGGATGACACGGACATTCTCCAAAAGGGCCTTACTGAGACGGACACCTGGTGTCAAAGTCATGGTCTCAAGTTAAATGCCAAAAAAATGCAGTCATCCCATTTGGGAAAAACAAAATACTCATGAATTACCACATAGGTGGCAGCCCCATTAATACAGAAGAGGTAATAAGAGATCTGGGGACACAGGTAGATAGTAATCTCTCCTTTGACAATCATATTGCCAAAGTAGATAGGCAATCCTTCTATGTAGCCCATCTAATTACTAAAGGGTTCACATCTAGAAATAAAGAGGTTATAGTGCCCCTCTACTCGTCACTCATCAGACCCGTCATAGAGTACAATGCCCCATTTGGGATGTACCTCACAAGACACTTTCAACAGCTGGAAAGACCACAAAAGTACCTCACCAAGAGGAATACATGGCCTCAAGCATATGTCCTATGCAGCCCGACTGGAAAAACTCCGGCTGCACTCAGTGGCATATCGCTTACTCAGAGGTGATCTCGGCCTGACTTACAAAGCCATGTCCAACTCAGAATTGATGGACATGCTCCACCTAAAGAAATCCAAGTCACTGTGAGCCACTCGCTCTAGTGAGTTAAACTCACCACAACAATAAATAGAACATGCTGGAGGGATACATTCTTGTCACAGAGGCTCCCCATGCTTTGGAACAAAATTCCTAACTACATTAAGCAGAGCCCCTCACTAACACTCTTCAAGAGAAACCTTGAAGAGTGGATGGGTAACAGAAAATACACCCCTGGGATCACTTCATTGGCTCTTCTTGACAGAGGCTCATTTAATTAATCAATGGGGCGGCGAAAGCTGACACACTCTGGCTAGGCTTATAAATGCCCTTGGGCAAATAGCCTAGTACCTACGTATGAGCCTATGAAACTATGAACCTATATCTATATATCTATCTATCTATATATATATATATATATATATATATATATATATATATATATATATATATATATATATATACCACAGCGTCAACAATAAACAGTTTACAGCATGCTTTCAGTCAAATATTTTCTTTTAACAATTTATTCCTCCTTCCCACAGTCATATAATGTGTTAGGCTCAATAATTCTAACAGAAAAGAGTAGCATATTACTATATAACTGGGTCTTGCACTTCTATCTGCAGAGCTGCTACTCAATATCTTTTGTTGTATGAAAACCTCATACTGGATTGCTGCAAAAATAAAAAAAATAAAAACAAATGGAACTTATTCAAGAATTCCCATATTTCATATTTCCATTTCTGAGAAGCTCCGTGATAGAAATGCAAAAGGTCACATCAGGTTAGAATGTTCAGCATAAAGCAGTGCATAGGAAATATATAGGGTACATGGGCACATGTAAATAGGACTGGGGGGGTCTTCACAACTATGTAAAATCCTACTCAAGTATTTGAAAATGAACGCAAATCCAGTCACTATAAGCAAACCCAATGATTCATAAAGAGCCTCAGAGTGGATGGTAAGAGCTTAGGCCAAATGTGGCTTTTTCCATAACCCAAAAAATGTGATTCAGAAACTCATTAGCCACACTGAGCAAAGATCTCATCATTGGCTAATTTGCATGTCTCTGAATTACATGATGTTACTGCTAGTGTTAGTTGCACATTTCTCTGGTAATCATCACTGGCAACCTATGCACCTTGTTGGCAAAGGCACACCCTTATCCATCTCTCACATTGTCTAACATTAACACACACACACACACACACACACACACACACACACACACACACACACACACACACACACACACACACACGCACACACACACACACACACACACATACGCACACACACACTGCCACCACCACTGTACCACTTACCTGTCTCATACATTACAGAAATTTTCTGCTATTGCTGTTTCCTGTTATTTTTCTTCTTGCCACTCATAAATTATGGGTAATTATAGTCAATGAATAATGCCAGACCTTTGAGTTTCATTTTTATTATTCAGAAACTGCACTGAGAGGCCAGATCTGTAGCTTTTACTCAGGAAAATATTAAAAAATTCTCCCTGGTGTCATCTAGTGGAACTCCCGGCTTTGATCAGAAGTATTGAGCATGGCTGTTGAGAGGTATGCCAGCAACTCTACTTGCAAAGCAGCAAAATTATTCAACCCCCATAGTATTGACATAGAAAGAAGCTCATTAAAAAGTCAGAAGCTTGGTTCAATGAGTTAACAGAAGACTCAATAGAGTAACAGGCTTTGTATCATGTTGTATTTTTTGAACAAGTTCCTGGCCTTGCCTAAAATCAGTACCACCTCTACAAAGTCACCTAGCATTGTGTTGTATGTCAGGGCAGAGCTGGACAGGTCCTAGAGAGTTTAAACTGCAGATGCCCATTCTATGCAGTCTTATATCATAGTGTTAATAGCTGCAACATATCCTTACCTCTTAGTCACAGTAAATGTGACTGACGTATGGCATACAATTACATTGGGGATCCAAGTTCTATGTCCATCTCCACAAGGTATGGTCAGGAGTATTAGTTGTTATCATATTTTTATAGTTGTAAAGATACCAGTTGCAGGTGTAATTATGGTGTTTTACTATTCTTACACTGGATATGTTTTACTTTGGTGTATTCACAGGTAATTCTTTATCCAGCTGCAGCATTGTGGAACTGGTCCCATCTGATGTTGCAGGATTTAGAGCCTTTGATAATGATGGTAGGTGTGAGCTGGCATAGTTGTGTTGCAGTGTATTTAGGTTGGGCATAGGGAATGCAGCCTCTAGATCCCCTACCCTGTGGTTACTTAGGAAACACAACCATCTAAGAGTGGATAGGTTGAAGAAGTCACTACAAATCAGGAAAGTGTGGTGGCCTCCCATATACAGATGTATGTATCTGGCCCTAGCACTCATAGGTAATGGAGGATCCACACAAGGGGACTGGAAGTGGTATTCAACGGAGGTATGGTTACCACCCTCCTTTGAGGTTGAAATATTAGTAGTTGTTTCCCAAAATATGCATAGGACCATTGTGGAGACACAGGCTGTATGATTCATTGGACAGAATGGGTGATACACTGGACTGTGAAGTGTCTTCTCTGGGTCATCTGTCCAGGACAAGAAGCCACCCTTGCAGCATGTCATAAGCTTCAATCACAGATGTTAGATAAGATCTCTGTAGACATGCAAGATCCCACTCCCTCAGTGCTAGCATTTTCACAGCTACATCTATTGTGTAGATGTCTATGCCCAGGAGAAGGCATCCCACAGTTGTGATCATCATCGTCATACTGACATGTCTGCTAGTAAACATCAGCTGAGGCTAAGAAGTACACCAAAATCTATTCAAGGTCATGCTATGGTCAGCTATCATGGATGGGGACATGCACAACAAGCTGAATCCTCTGCCATGCATGCCCTGGACATGTCCAGTAGACCAAGCCATAGTGCTGCCACATCTGCTGAATCACACACACTACCACAGTCCCCAAAATATCACAAACAGAGAGTGATCCAGGACCTTCTCAGCATTAGCCTCCAGTACTGTATCTGACTCTTCCTGGAAAGCAACTTTTGTTTTTAGTCAGCTCTGCACTCACAGTCACACATTCCCTAGTGAAAGACATGCACCTCTGTACTACATTCTCCACCTGTGCAAATGAAATAACTGTGCCCTGTGTTTTGTTCATTGTTACCTATGTTTCATACAGAGCATGTCCAGCCTATGGATGAGTAAACACAATCTAATGTTTTTGCATGCATCATTTTATTGTAGTGTATCTGCTTAGTTTTTGTACAGTTATGTCATAAAGCTACAATATGTGTATTCAGCTTCCTCATTGCTAGTGCCACTTAATACTGTGCCTGCCTTTATCAGGCATGGTCATCCCCTGCTTCTAGATCCTTCTCTGACTTCTCATCTGTCACAGCCTCTGCTGCCTGCTGTGCTGGCAACTACCATTTTCTGCAAGAGGGCACCCTACTGTAACTGCTTCTTAAGTATACTATTGTGTAACATTGCACACATGGTCAATAATTTAACATGTGTGTTAGGATCATACTACAGGACATGGCTGGGTGAATGTAGACAATGAAAATGTGATTTCAGCAGTCTAAACACACATTTTATAATGTTTCTAGTTTGTGATAGGGTGGAATTGCAATCCTAGTCTGTGTGAATTTATGATGGTTGTCATGAGCCAGGATTCTAGGGCATATCTAGCATCTCTAACAAGATGGTCCTATGGGAAGTCACCTCCATAAATCCATTGGTACATGTCACAGACATGCCATATTTAGTTAGTTAGTTAGTTAGTTATCCTTTGTCAACTGGATTAATCTCACTAGACCTGTATCTTCTTTTTAAGGAAGGCCTGAAGTGGCATTTATACTACTGGGGAAATTTGGCAAAAAAGTCATAATAACTGCCTGGGTAGCGTGGGTAGTCTGCATGTACATTAATTATAATACCCTGTGCATTACAGACCTGGCTGATGATTGAGTAAAAAACTTGTGTGATTTATGTACTTCCTTTCCGGTTCACTTGGTTGGGCATTTATTTCTGTGTGGGTAGAGTCTATGTTCCCTCATACCTCTATTTTATACAGCTCACACATGGAGTTGACTGTCTCATCTGGATATGTGGGAGCCATCCATACTCCCACACATGCTGAAGCATGACATCGGGGAACTGATAGAGTATTCTCAAGGTAGAAACTGGAGAGGCCCCCACTGTCTCCCCATTAAGTCACTGAAAGATCCTTGTAACTAATATATGCAAAGCCACACATACCTAAGTATCCACTGGGATAATTACTGTATGATCTTCCATGGGGCTGCAGACAAGACAGACACATTTCCATAATCTCTTTTATGGTGTCCCTGCCAACGCAGTACCAGTCCACTATGTGAGAATCATGGAGTCCATGAAAGTTTATTCAAAGGTGGATGACACTGTGTCTCTAGAGATAGTGTAGGACACTGTCAGAAAAGGCAGCTGCAATGGGAGCCTCTTACAGATACACATTTACTATGGTTGTGGCAACCCCTAACATTACTCATCCCAAGCATAGACAGTCATTCATTTTCTAATACACAATGGATTCAGCTCAGAGGCATGATATTTAAATATTTCTAAATCACTCCACCATCTTGTTTTGGTTCATTACCACACAGCATGGCTCAATATATAGTCATTAGCATATATCAATGGTGACTCTGTTATTTCAACTGGCCATATTGCATTACTGAGATTTCTGAATTGCACACACCCTGAGTGTCACTGCTTATTGTGCAGATTTTCTTATGGTGTTTACATTGTCTGAATCTGTCCCTGTGTTTAACTGTACAGGATTATTCTGTTAGAAATAGGAGATGAATTTGATGTCAGATGGACGGATGGCATTGAAAAATTGGATGAATGTGTGCAGAAGGAAAGAGAACCAGAGGGAAACATTATTACTGAAGACTGAAGGAAAGTGACTGCAGATGACAGCAGTAATACAGATAGAGCAGCTGTGATCATGCCAACACGAAAAAGTATGCAGTAGCTGCAGCACATGTAGAAGTGACACAGGAGAGCCCACATAAAAAAGTATTCAGTAGCAATGGCACATGTAGAAGTGATATTCCAAAAAAACGCACCAACCAGTAGAAACGTTCACTTTTTATTCCAACAAAAACTCCCTTCATCAGTGATGAAGGGAGTTTTCCTGAAAGCTTTGTTGGAATAAAAAGTGAATGTTTCTACTGGTTGGTGTGTTTTTTGGAATATCTGTTTACACGCTCTAGGGACCTAAACCTTGTCACCACAATAAACAGAACATGTCGGAGGGATAGATTCCTGTCTTAGAGACTTCCCATACTCTGGAATAAACTACCTATCTATATCAAACAAAGCTCCTCATTAGCACTCTTCAAGAAAAATCTTGATGATTGGATGGGAAATAGGAAATTCACCCCGGGGATCACCTGTGTGGTTCTGCTCAACAGTGGCACAGGAAAATAATTTTCTTGGGTGGCAAAAGCCAGGGTACCTCTTTGGCTGGGCTTGTATAGGTCCCAGGGCCAATAGCCTAGTACCTACCTATGAACCTATGAACCTGACATAGTTTGCTGCAGTTTGGTTCATATTCTGAGAGGTTCATATTCTGAGAGATGTAGAAGTAACACAGGAGAGCCCACATGAAAAAGTATGCAGTAGCAGTGTCACATGTAGAAGTGACACAGGACAGCTCACATGAAAAAGTATGCAGTAGCAGTGTCACATGTAGAAGTGACACAGGAGAGCCCACATGAAAAAGTATGCAGTAGCAGCAGCACATGTAGAAGTGACACAGGAGAGCACACATGAAAAAGTATGCAGTAGCAGCAGTGCATGTAGAAGTGACACAGGAGAGTCCACATGAAAAAGTATGCAGTGGCACTGGCACATGTAGAAGTGACACAGGAGACCCCACATGAAAAAGTATGCAGCAGCAGCGGTACATGTAGAAGTGAGACAGAAGAGACCACATGAAAAAGTATGCAGTAGCAGTGGCACATGTGGAGAATGTAGAACTGACACAGGAGGCCAGTGAGCAAGTGGAAAATAAACCACTGGTGAGAATTAAGTCAAAACTGAATGCTTCATTAAGCAGATAGGATGCATTAGACAGTGTAAAAATGCATTCACATGGATGGCTGCTTATGTTAGTGTTTTTATACTTTTGGGGAAAATAGCCTTTTTTGCAATATAATGTTTGAGAACTTTAAAGAAATGGTGAAAAAGAAAAAGATAATTAACCATGGTACAATTATTTTTGGAATAAGAATATGAATGAAAAAAACAAAATAGTTATGCGATTTAGATCTGATGAAACTGGAAAATCCACATACAAAAATATTGAAGCACAGAATGTGAAACTGCTGAACACTTTAAAAAAGATGAAAGAGATGTTTGGACTGGGGGTGGGAATGAATTCTGACTTAAGAAAAAGATTAATGGAGAAATCAAACATATGATTAATGCAGTTAGCATGCCTGGTCATAGAAGTATGCTAATGTACTGGGGCAGCCAAGACCATGCTTCTTATATGGATCAAAGTAATACCCAATCAAAGAACACAGCAGAAGAGCTTATGCTTAATGTGGGAAAAAGTACATACAGTAAAACACTGTGTTGCTGAATGTTATAGATTTAAAAAAGTAATGTTTTGGCTGGAGAATGGGCAAATGGGACAATGGTTCTGCAGATATTATTTTTGATGATGAATATGTTAATGTGAATTTATAAACTTAAAATGTATGGTTGTTAATAATGATGGAAGTTGTGAAAAGGGTAAAAACAGTAAAGTCATGGAAAGTGGAGAGTAAATGGAAGGGTTGTAAACCCAAACAAACAAACAAACAAACAAACAAACAAACAAACAAATGAACAAACAAACAAACAAACAGAAAATAAATAAATAAACACACAGATGTTAATTTGTTACTAAATAAATGTATCAAGTTACAAACTGAAAACAATGGTGGAGAATAAGAAATAAACTGGAACTAGGTGGTGAGCAGAAATATTATTGTTGAGAGTAAGGAATTGAAAGAGGAAAACTAAGATGATAGCAATTAAGGGAAAGAAAATAGAAAACAATTTAAAATTAACAACATTAGATGTAAACAGTACAATCAATGATAAGGAAACTGGTAGTTTTTCAATGGTGTAAGAAGGAGACAATGGACATAATTTGCTTCATTGATTTGAGGTCATTAAAAGAGAGTAAAAGACAGCAAACAGAGTACAATGTTCAGAAATTGCAATAATGCTGAATCATCCAGAAATGAAGTGGTTACATTATTTGAATCACCTGCGTCTGGTCATTAAAAATTGAAGCATTTTTAGGATTATCTATATGTATCTCTCTCTCTCTCTCTTTCTTTCTTTCTGTCTCTCTCTCTCTCTCTCTATATATATATATATATATATGTGTGTGTGTGTGTGTGTGTGTGTGTGTGTGTGTGTGTGTGTGTGTGTGTAAAATACGTAATTGTGAATATGTATATTAAAATAAAAAAGGGAATATCATTTGTAACATTAGGAAATAAAAAGGTAAAGTTAGAAAAGATATAAAAAATTGGAAGAAATGTTGAGGTTGGGAAACCCAGAGACAGGAAAAAAAGAGAGCATGCATGCAGAAAAGCAACTCACAAGACAGAAATAGATTTGAAGTACAGGGGTATATTGAAAGTTGTGTTTTCTGATCATAATGCTGTACTAACACAGGTAGGATAAAATAAGAAAAAATAAGGCAAGGTAAAGGTACAACAAAGTTAAATGGGATGAATCTTGAGAAGGAATTTTTAGAAAGCAAAGGTAAGAAGTTGTGGGAAGACAATAAAACTATGATTCCTTTTAACAAATCTTGGTGTAAATAGTAGCAGGTAAAATGATTTGTAAAATATGTATAAAAATGGAAAAAAAGTTAGCTTAATGCTAAAAAAAGATACCCCTTCAGAGTGAGGGCTGAGGATTTTAGAGCTTTTATTATTTTGGGAAAATAACCTTGTTTTGCAATATTTATTCAGGGATATGATGAGATCCATAGAAACAGAAGAAAGTACAATATTAAATAAAAAAAGGAAATTATATGAAATAATGCTAGACACTTTGTTAAACAAGACACAGTTTTTAGTTCAAGGTAGAAAGTAAGGAGTATTATCTTTTTAGATTTTTAGGATAAAATAAGAAACAGTATATGGTGATGGAGGAGGTTATTTCAAAGGAATGCCATAGGTTTTGAAGGCAAAATGATTTTATGAAAGAAGTTTATACAGAGGAAGATTAAACTGCTATATAAAGAAATTTATGAAGAGGATCAAAATTGTTGAACTATATAACTGTGAAGGAAATAGGAAGAATTATTGACAGATGTAAAGCATGCAGAGACAACAGATTTTTATTTTAAAGAAAATATGAAAAAGAACAAAAGGAAATATTTGTTAATGGAATGAGACTGGAAGTGCAGAAGATTTGACAGTGAGGAGGAATGTAAAGTTATTCTGAGATTAATTTGGAGAAAAGGATATAAACCAGATTAAAAATGGAGACCAATCACTTTGACAAATCTGATTATAAGATTTTAGTGATGACTGCAAATTAGGTGAGAAGAGATAACTAAGGAATTATGGTTTGATAGGATATATGGCATAAGAGGGAAAAAAGTGAAAACATAGTGGCAATAGGTAAAGAAGTAGTAGACATTATACATAAAGAAAAAGAGGAAGTAAGAATTATAGGATGTGGTATTAATAAGGTGTCTGATAATGTATCACGTGAATAATTATATAATATTTTGAAGAAATATATTGTTAATGTAAAGACAGTGAATTTTGTCAAAAGGGTATACAAGAAATTACAGTTAAGATTTTGATGAATGGTTGGGAATGTGGGGAACTTTTAATTCATAAAGGAGTGCAGCAAGGCTGTTTGTTATGCCTTGATAATAAAGATAGTAATAGCTAATGTAGTAGAACAGTTTAAAAGTGGTACATATCTTTACAAAGAAAAGTTAAGGGTGCCTTAGATCATACATTATGCAGATGATCAATTGGCATAATGGATAAAGTCTTCCTCTTCCATACAAAAGGTGCAAGGTTTGATCCTAACTTCTGGTAAGAACTTCAGTGATTGAAGACATATCTTGAAGAGAGATATGACTGACTTCTCTGATTATGTGACAGGTATGTCCCTAGCCTTAAGCAGCACTTTACCTTCAGCTACAATGATATCTCAATACAAACAAAAAATGATTGACTTCAACAATTGGCTTAGTTTCTGGCATTGTTAAAAGAGGATCCAGTATCTATCAGCCTGGGGTGATATGGTCAACAGACCTCAATGGTTTACCAGGGATGGTCTTCATCTGTCATCCATTGGGTTTTGGTTACTGGCTAAGGCCCTTGCCACCCCGTAGTGCCTTTTTTAGGCAATGTCACAAGAATAAAATCCCAACATAAAAATACCCTCTAAAAACAACATCATGGTTATGCTCCTAAATGCTGGGAGTCTTAACCAGAAACTGCACTCACTGGAAGCAGTCCTCATCTTGGAAGATATTAACATTTGTGCAGTCACTGAGACCTGGTTTAAGGCTATGGAGAGCACCCCAGCTATACCAAGTTACATTTCCTTCTGCAAATTCAGACCACAAACTGACAGTGTGAGAACTAAAGGAAGCAGTGTATCAATATTCATTAAAGATAAATACACCTCTTCATTGGTTAAACAGCACAATTCCCTTGAAATAATTCAAGTGCAATTGATTGTAAGTAAGACCCTTCCTCTAGTCATTGCCAGCTGTAGGATCCCCTCCATGAATCAGAACATCCAGTCAACCTACTTGGATCTACCTGAGTCAGTCAAGATACAACCAAACACCCTGGTATTGGGTGACTTTAATTACCCATCCATTGACTGGGTAAATTATACATATTCTAACATGTCCAATGGTTCCTGGACTTTGTTAATGCCAGTGTCCTGGACCAGCTGGTTGACACACCCACAAGGGCTCAAACATCCTGTATCTGGTGCTCACCAACACAAGGGACTGCTGCACCACCCCCAATGTGTGGCCATCCCTGGTGAGATCTGACCACAAATCAGTCTCGTTTGAAGGAACTGTAACACAAGACCCCCCCTTACCAAAAACTAGACTAAACAACTTCTCCAAGGCCAATTACAACCTCTTACATGACAGCATAAATAGCTTCATAGCACCTCTCCCATTCATAGAACAGACACCTATCCTATCTCCCAACCGTACCAAATTACTCGTTTTTTACCTAGTTTTTGGCATCCAAATAATGGGGTGCCATGTTTCTGAATTTCCCGACAGTTTTATTTCCTGCCTATTGGAACTGAGCTGAAACTTAATGGATGTGTTTTCCCAGGGCTTTTATTTCCTGCCTGCCAGCATTGAGCTGAAGCTCAAAGTGTGTGTCTGTCAGGTGAATATACCTGGTGGTTACAGGAGGTACTCAGGCTCAAGCCTTGTAGCTTGACTACAGGCAACAAAAGCCTAAAGTCCCTACCCACCACCCCTTCTGAAAACTTTCCAGATTTATGCCTCATAATCTCTGGATTTCAGTGAATACTTGAATTCAGTAAATAATGACAGGTATTTGAATTTCAGACTTCATATTCTTCAGAAAATAAATGGCAAAGTCAAACCTTTTAGTCTACCAATTTTCTAATTTTATAAGATCAGTATTTCTAGATTTCAGTGAAGGACTGAATTCACTAAATAATGACAGGCATTTGAATTTCAGACTTCATATTCTTCAGAAAATAAATGGTAACACCAAACCTTTTATTCTAGCAATTTTCTAAGTTTATAAGATCAGTATTTCAAATGTGTCCCTATTTTTGGGGGTGTATTTCCCCACTATTGTCTTTGTCCAAGTTTTTTGTGCTAACAAGTTGAGAGTTATGATGACAAGTGAAAACTGAATTCTGTTTTCCCCCATTATTGGCTTTGTCCAGGTTTTTTGTGCTAAGAGGTTGAGAGCTATGGTGAGAAGTGAGAACTGAATTCACTAAATAATAGCCATTTAAGTTTCAGTCTTTCTACTGCTCAGGAAACTGCTGATTTGGCATAGTGGTATGTTGCTCTGACTGTAGTGCATAGGGCTCTGGTTCCAAGACTTGACAGTGAAATGCATGGTGGTAACACATTTTATTTTAGCAACTTTCCAAAATTATACAAGTAATGTTTAAAATGTGTCCCTGGTTTTTGGGCTTTTGTCCCCCACCCCATACATTTTGGCTTTTTACAGATTTCTTGTACTGCAAATTTTAAAAATACAGAGTGTTGAGTGGACTTTACAAGGAGCTGACAGCTTCAGGAGAAGAGAAATTTAGTGTTATTTATGCTGAGTCCACTTGCATTGTTAATAGCATAACAGGTTAAATATTAGCTTTTGATGCAGAAGGCTATGGTTTCTATTTCCACGGTATGTAGATGCATTGCTGATACTGTACTGTGTTGTTGTACTTTTAAAGGGGGTGGGTGTAACAAGTCAAGGGTGTAGCTACAGATACAACAGAAGTGAGAAAATGTCATGCACAAGGGCATTTGTGCCTCAGTGGAAAGCACAAAAAATATCATTATCCCAAATTCAGGTACAGAAAATCACAATTATTATGTTCTGTGCTGCATTATAAGAAAATATTTTTTAAACAAGTACAGTACACTTTCCAGCATTCAAGATAAAACACATATTTTTCCACTGCAGACAGTGGAGAAGGAAGAGTGGCCTGTTAACAGCACCTGGATTACAATGATAGTTTTGATGCTTCAGGATGAATGTAGGAGAGAGTCTGTCAGTACTTGGACTAAAAATTGGAAGTCTTAAAACATGCAGTTCACCTAGTTTATTTTGTTATGCATTTAGAGCTATTGAATTGGTCTAATAACACAAATCAGAGTAAGCCTAGCAAAACACTGAAACTGAAAATAAGTTTGAGAAGCTATGCAAGATGCCCATGGCTTACACTACTGTCATTATAAGTGTGTGTGTGTGTGTGTGTGTGTGTGTGTGTGTGTGTGTGTGTGTGTGTGTGTGTGTGTGTGTGTGAGTGTGTGTGTTTGTGTGTGGAAGTAGACGTTTATGATGGACATGTCCTAAACTGAGCTGTTTTTTCATTATTGGTTCATGCATTTTTTTCATTGCCTACTGGAAAACTGTTCAAACAATAAATTTAAAATGCGCTCTAAATCTAACAAGTGTGCTGTATTATACAAGGAATATCATTTAATAAAGTCAGGAAGGTGTATCGAAGGACACATGCACGTTTCTTGTTTTGTGTGCAAGGGGCCTATGATGTGAAAACAGCCCAAAGGTAATCTTTATCCACCACTGGCCAAGTGCATTTTCTTTGGATGTGATGTGGGTTTCAATGCTGTTTAAATAATGTGAGTTTCAAGGGCAGATACATTTTGATGCTAAGTCTATTTTCATTGTGAGACAGTATTGCTTTGTCTAAAATATGTCTATCAGTGTTTGTGCATTGTGCTATAAAATGTAAAAATTAAATCCAAATCATTGTAGAAGTAAAGCAGTATGCACATTAGTGTTTATGGTAAATGGGACAAAATAGCCAGGTAATGGGACATTGAAATTGCTTCAGGGGGACTCTGTTGCCATATTTTGGTTGTCGGCTCTTCAGTTTGTGTTTCAAAGTTGGTATCCCACAAATCCTTTGGATTGGGTGGGGTTACATAATTATGTATGCAAATTGCATGTTAATCGGCATACAGATTTGTACCTATTTTTCATGGGCCTTGTCCAGATTTTTTGATGTTTCCAGGTTGAGAGATATGATGTGTATGCTGAGTTGTACACCAATGATTTATACGAGCACCTGTACAATTGTATTAATTTTGCCATACCTGATAGAACCAAAGCAAGATCTTCAAGGAAAAACAAACCTGCCTGGTGGACAACTGCCATTAATAGGCTATAAAATAGGAGAAATAAATTGCTGTCTAAGAGTGTGAAGGAACGGTCTCAAAAGTGGAAACACTCCTTCTTCAACTTAAATAAGACTCCAAGTAAAGTCGTCCAAAACCAACTACAAATCCAAATTAACTTCCCTAACTAAGGATAATGACAAGGCATTCTTTAGTTACATCTGTAATCTCAAAGCTAAGGCCTAGATTTGCATTGAATTCATAGTTAATGGTACTACATACATCGATAGCAATACCCTAGCACACAGTCAGATCCATTAGCCTAGTAATCTATGATCATATGCAGTGGTAGTAATGTTTATTGTTAATACTGACAGAAGTAATGAAGGGCAAAAAGATGTTTACATTACGAAGGTCTATGGACATAGAGAAGTAAAGGCTTTAGAAAAGTCACCAAAATGAAGTTTTAATAAGCGAAAGTTTAACATTTTGTTTATTGAGTTAGGTATAGATGGGGCTATATAAAGGTAGTGAAAACATTTGTTAGGTGATATAAATGAAATAGGTAAGTTATGTCAGTTTTTAAGACTGTCATTTAAAAGAAAAGCATATTTAATAATTACAATGATATTAAGGAACTTAGCATACATGGAAGAAGTAATACATTTTCTAATGAATCAAGAAAAAAGGTACTGCACAACGCATTCATTATAATCTGGAATTTCAAACAGAATCTGATTAAAAGAGGAGTACTGCATAATATAACAGAGAAAGGAGGTGAATCTAGAAAAAAAGTTGCTATAGATGGCATTCACTATAATCTAGAGTTCCAAAAACAAATCTCAGAATTGTATTATATGATAAAACAGAGAAAGGAGGTAAGAATTTAATAAATCCCATTTTTTAATTAGCATCATTGCATTTAGTTTGAATTCTTTAAAGAATAAAGTTTAGCAAGAAAGACATAAATATTAAAATTGTGTATTTTAAGTATAAGGTCATTTGGGAAAATATGGCAAAAAATAATAGAATGAGATGTGAAAAAAAGCAGATAGTGGGGTAAAATATAAAAAGAAGATTATGGACTAGAAAAGTAATTTGGAGAATATTGAAAGAGTATAGTGGTGTGAGTATATAATGGAAAACATTATTATATAGACTCTTAGAATGAATTCAATGACAGATCTAGAAAATCTATTAAAATATGATTGTGATATTTGAAAATTCGCAAGAAGGACAAAAAGAAAAACATGATTTTTTTGTGGAGATTGGTGTTAAATAAATTATGAGTTAAAACTTTAAATAAACACAAAATTAAGGATAAGAGACTGTATTAAAATATCAATGTGAAGAAATGATGCAGCATTAAGTACTGGTTATGGAAAAGAAGGTGAGGTTGAGAGGATATAAAGTATTAAACATTTTGTAGATTTACATATACATCTATTTTAATTAATTTTGTTGTATGCGTTTTTATAATTGCTCTTGAAGAATTTATAAGGGGAAAATCGAAGAAACATATGGTTTAATATGAATATTGAAAGTTACTGAACATTCTATGATTTTTCAGTAAAGTACCCCTGATCTTTTCAATAATTACCATGGTATGTTTTATATCCCATATGGGACCTTGGTTTAGTGTCTCATCTACAGGACAAGGCTATGGCTTGTGTGAAGGCTACATATAACAAAATAAATGTTGGCTTAATGTCAGCATTTCTAAAATGTTAAAAAAATGGAAGACGTGGAAATGAAAACCATAGCAGTCAATAAGTTGTATGAGGGGTATATGACTTGGTTAATAAACCATGAGAAGCAAAATTTCAGTGGAGATACCTTCTTCAAAGTTCAAAATGTTTAAAATGCACCGCAGCTCAAAAGAAAAACAAATAGCTGTTAGTAAAAATGTAAGCAAGTAACAGTATAAAGAGTACACTAAAGAATGGCTGTCTTTCAATGTAAGAGTGGTAAACATGAATGGGGAATAAGTCCATTAACAGCCGTGTAGGAAGGTCAGCTTTACTAATACAGCAACAAGAAAGAGATGAAAAAAAGTAAACTGAATCAAAGAATGCAGTAAAAACAAAAACAAAGACAGACTGAAAAAATAATGCAATAAAACAAAAGCAGCAATAATGTATAAAGGCAAATCAGAGAAGTGAACAAGTTCCTGAGAGAATGTATTTTAATAGGATAGAATTTAAAATTTGGGGTACTGAGTTAGGTACAGATGGGACTATACAAAGGCCATGAGAACATTTGTTAGAAGAAATACAAGAAAGAGGTAAGTTATGTCAGGAAGACACTGCAGATTCTTGCTTATTTATTTATTTATTTAGTTAGTTATTTAGTTAGTTATTTATTTAGCTATTGACATTTGATTATGCAATAAGACCAATCAATAATAATACTTAACTGACCATAAAGAAAGCCTTCCACATTGGTATATGAAAAAGGAAAAGAACCCAGTTGATAAAGACATGAAACAAACAAATGCCAGAACATACCCTTTTTAAATGTCCAGTAATTAAATAAAAATATCTATGTCAAAGACCATAATAGAAGAAAATTGTCCATTGGTGATGGTCTATACCACAAATGAGGAGTGCTTAGAAAGGGTGTGTGAAAAATGTGAACAACTTTCAAAAGTTATTGTGGTCTAAGATGAAACAATTGTGCAATTTAGGAAATTAGGCTTGGCAACATTTTATAAGCCAGGAAGATACTACAAATGCCATGGCAGAACGGAGTGTAATATAACTAGATGGAAGGTATATCCATGAAGCAATCACATTTACTTATTGCAGTGCATTTGGAAAACAGCAACCTGACCATGTCTGGATTTTACAGACAAATGAATTGCAAAGCATGCCGGTGATGGAGTGCATACTCCCAAGTCTGAGCTGGGAGGGAAGATATATAATATAGTACAGTTGGAATACCTGTCATTCAGTAAAACTGTCTATAGGAGAAGCCAAAGCAAATGTGATATCTGCCATGTAAGGACATGACCTGTTTGAAGCAGTACAGGCATTTTCCTCTCACTGCAGAAGGACTACAAAAGGATATGGGGGAAACTGTACATAGGAAAGGGGCTACTTGACTTATACAGATGAAGGCCTGATACTAATGCAAAGGGCCTTTTTAAAACTTGACAGACTGGGGGATAAAGGAAGATTTTGCCTGAAGCAAGGCCATGAACACCTGCAATAAAGGCTGTAACTTCACTATAAATGAGACTTTAAAGAGCTGAAAGGTATTAAACATTAGTAAGTTCTGCTTTAAGATTGAAATTGTTTGTGTGAAAGCATTTCAGGGAGTTATCAAACTTGTATGTGGATGTGACAAGTTTAGTTCAATGGAGACATGACTTATTTGTGTGTTCTATGAAAGTCAAAGATTTTTAACATGCTTGTCTTATGCAGAGAAATGAAAGTAACAGAAAATGGGAAATGCTTCTTATTTGAGTAAAATTTCCTAATGTGTCAGTGGGTGTGTGTGTATTTGTAGTTCACTCAATATATCAAACTATAAAGATCAAGAACCATAAAACAGTGTTAAATTAATTACGATATTTATTCTGAGAAAGTTCAGTGTAGAAAGCAAATAACATCAAAAGTTACAACCTTGTTGACTGAATACTAGGAGAAGCAAAACAAAATATATTTTCTTCTTTCTTTAAGAAAGGTTCCTGTCCTTACAAGTCACAGACAGATGAATTATCAAACATTTAGACTAAACAAATATTCATTACCTAACCCATCATATACAATGACTAAACACGCAGAAAATATGTGTTCATACAAAGTAGAATAAGCACTCTAAGTAGCGATCAAAATAAGAGACAGAAGGTACTTCATTCAAATCACTAAACTATAAGGACTCCACGTTCCCTGTTTATTCCCTTTTTGCTCTCAGCCAAAGTCAATGAGCAAGTCACCAGTGCAGGGTATCTATAATATTAGAAAACATTTATTAGTGATTACACGGTAAACTCAAATACAAACTGTGAAACACAAACACAAAGAAAAATATGATCTTTTAAAGCTCACTCTTCATAACAACATGACAATACATAAAATTATCTGACAGCACAGAGGATTAAGGCCATCAGCTGTTAATGAGACGCGTTCTATAGTGCAGAATCTGATTCACCAGCCTCTGTTTGCCTACTATGTGTGGTTCTGAACAAGTCAAGTCTTATAACATGTCAGTGTTCATGGGCTGAGTCTGAAAAGGTTTGATGTGAATCAGTACTCTACCCTAAGTCACAAATACAAATAAATTAGTTTGTCCCACTCCCCTTCAATAAACTCACATCACACTGAATGATGTGTGACAACCTTTATTAAACTTCCATAGCAAGTTCAAACCAAAATGTGATCCCTTACCCAGCTACACTGGCCTAAACCCCTTACCCCCCTCCCCTTACCTAATTTCCTCCCAATCATCCCTCCTTCCTATTTACCCTTTCATCCCCCCACCCTCTTAACTCCACTAATATATTTATCTAACCTCCTGAAGATGTCCCTGTACAAATTGGTTTGTTACCAAACCTCATTACTTAACTAGATTACAAGTTGTGAATCACCAAGGAAAACTATAAAGAACAAATTATAAATAAAGAAAATAAATTGCTCAAACACATGCCATTTCACTAGCTGTGAGAAAATTAATAATAATAATGATAAGAATAATCATAATAATAGTAATAGTAATAAGTAAAGAGTCGCTTAACTCACTTAACTGCTCTGCATGTACAATTACCCTCTGAAGATAAGCCAATGTCTTATGTAAATTCATTCAAATGTTTTATTGTATATTTTTTTGCTATGTTTTTTTCTTTAATGTTATAATACCTCTTACTGTATTGTACTGTGGAGCTTTATCTGCATTTGCTTAACTGTTTTATTGTAAACATTTTCACTGTATTCATCTTCAATTTTGTAAATTTTCTTGATTACTTGTACTGTGGAGCTTTTCTCCCAGGGCCTGCACTGAAAAAGGGCTTTTGCTCAGATGGACTATCCCGGTTAACAAATGTCAAATAAATACATACGTAAATAAATAAATAATCATTAAGATAAAAGTATGTTTTTAACCTTTAGGTTCATTAGTGTATAAAGCATATTTATGATTTGCTTTGCAATTTACAAAAAAATAAACAAATAAATGAATACCTGAAGCCAAT
The DNA here is from genome assembly GCF_019279795.1 of Protopterus annectens. Taxonomy (NCBI): domain Eukaryota; kingdom Metazoa; phylum Chordata; order Ceratodontiformes; family Protopteridae; genus Protopterus; species Protopterus annectens. The sequence goes on from NC_056728.1 coordinate 402,749,956, forward strand.
AACATCTAGTAACACTATAGAGAATGCAGTTTTATAAATGTTAGAAAGGAACATAAAAACCTATGTAATACTTTATAAAATTAATTGAAATGAAAACAATAAAACCATAATTTAAGCTCTTATCTTATTCTTTTGAGCGGGAAACCTTATCCACTGCACAACATATTACTTTTGCTTGTTAAAACTTTAAAAAAGAGTGAATCCATTGACCCCCAAGGTAGCAAAATAAATAAATAAATAATTATTGTAAATAAAAACTTTTATCTATTGTATTAACATGAACACATATACACATATGTATATATGCATATATGTGTGCATGTGTGTGTATGTGTGTGTGTGTGTGTGTGTGTGTGTGTGTGTGTGTGTGTCTATATGTCTATATATATATATATATATATATATATATATATATATATATATATATATATATATATATATATATATATATATA